>NC_090736.1:108613068-108633068 GCF_036898095.1 Palaemon carinicauda
GCTGAATCTGCTAGATTTGTAGAGGCCTCCAGTATGATTGAAACATTCTGTCACACATATGAATTGAGACGCATCACCTATAAGAGAGTCCTATGATCTTGCAAAACAATTTAAAACAGGTATAATCGTCTTAAAAAGGCCAATGATCTCACTGTATAAAAGTAACATATACATCTACACACTATCTATGCAAGGCTTGAGTAGCTTCTCGGCCCTTCCCTCCCTTCTCATCACTCCGGAGGAAGTTGTCCATTTGCCTTTTCAAATCTAAATGACAAAAATAATATATATATATATATATATATATGTGTGTGTGTGTGTGTGTGTCTGTGTGTGTATATATATATATACATATATATACATATATATACGTATTTATATATATATTATATATATATATGAATTTATACACACACACACACACACACACACATATATATATATATATATATATGTGTGTGTATATATATATATATATATATATACATATATATATTTTTGGGCTCAAGCCATGACATCCTAATGGAAGGTTCCTTTAGTAGCTTCCGAAGGGTATACATGACTACAGTGATATTCCCAGAGAATCAAACCAAAGTTTTCACAGAATTCTAACTTCTGGCGTGAGTACCTTTAAGATAACTCTTAAGGGTATCGTATAACATCAGGGGGCGTATTCTTGACACGCCACATGGCAATCTATACCCCGAATAACCCTTACACTTCAAGGGGGAATACGTAGCAGAATTAAAAGGGTAGCCGCAATAAAGGTTACCCTGGTTCCCCTACTACTATTGTATCACGACCGCGCCAACTCCCTCTGGCAGCCATTCTTTTACCAGTAGCGACTTGCTACGGTGGTGTTCCCTGTTGATCTAACATTTTCGATCGATTTCTGGGAATCTTTATGCTTCTACGGCTTCTTTTTCCATCTAGAAAGTTGAGTATTATTCTTTACTATATGTAATTTAGTTCCAGCCTCACAATGAATTTGTGTATTTGTTGTGTGCGGATCTTCGCCGATTGCCGGTGTCGCCATGACGCTGTCATTCTTTGTACATGTGCTATTTAGTTAGCAGAATGATATTCCGGTGTAAATAGCTTAATTATTATTATGAAAGCTATTTAGGCATTATATATTGTATAGGTATCTATAAGCATATGTTTCCTTTTTCCGTGGCGATCGTATATGTCAGAGTTTTGGTGATTTAGGTAACCGAAATCTCGTCTTGCCTGGGTAACATAACCTAGACAACATATACTTTCGTCATTTCCCTGGTTACCCTTGTGTATTGGTTATCATTCCTGGAGATCAATATCTCCTGGAATTATATTAACCGTTATTAATCTCGCTAGAGATTTATGGGTAATCTCTCTTCCCTCTGAGAGTAGCCTTAGGCTACAACTCTCTTTGTCGGCCTTGAATTTAGAATTCAGGCATGACTAGCCTAGAGCTTTCTGTTTCATCCCTTAACGGCCGACGGCAAGTTTTGGCATTTGATCAGAACTTCAGAGTATTTAGTCTTTGTCGGTAGTCGGTCGGCGGGGTGATTGCATTCCCCTGCCGGCGGAACTGCCGGAATAGGAGGCTAGCCCTCCCTAAACTACACTTGAAGTGGTCGAATGTTGCCGCCACCTTCTCCCTGTGGTCTAGTAGACTAGTCCTATGCTCGCCGACCCTAGGCTATAGAGTCGTATACTCTTGTGGCCTAGGATGGCGCCGGCATTGGAACTCTGTTTCTCCCCTGTTGAGAGGAACGGCATGAACTGACATCCCCTTAACTGTATTAGCACCTCCTAAGCTGGAGAATAAATGATTCTCCTGCCACTTGTAGTCGTGCCGGTACTGAAACAGAGTTTTTTTCAAGGTGTGTAGGTCCGGCATCATTGCCGGTCCCTCCTATACCTCATATAGGACCCTTTCTCCTCCCCTCTCTGTTCTTTTATGATGGCCGAGCCATTGTCTTTCATGTGCTGGAGTCCTGCAGCCTTACCATTGCCGGTGGGTTGCCGGAGCTGCCCAGACCCCCCCCCCCCCCCTTCCTCAGCCGTCAGCTGTCGGCGACTGCCGGCTGCCGGCGGCCATGACGGCTGTCGGCGAATGCCGGCTTCCAGCGGCTTTGCCGGCTGTGGATGGGAGGTCCCTTTTGTCACCAAGGTTCTCCAGTTCTCCCTTGAACTGCTAGCCACAGTTTCTGTTGCCGGCGTATTGTTCTTGCCGGCAGTAGACCGGCACAGATAGGTACTGACTCAGTAGGTAGCATGCCAACTGTACTCGTGCTGCCGGAGGCTGGCCTACAGTAGTAAGCCGGCAATAAAACTGTGGCTAATTGGAAGTGAACCTTCTTTTCGGAGAAAGGCAGTAAAATTGGACTTTTACATCTTGTATTACTGTATACATATACAGTAATAGATAGCCTTCACTCCATGCTTTCTCTCAATATCTCTTATCTATCTTGCTAGATGCTCCGGCAGTAGCTAGCTAATCCGGCAATATGCCGGCTGAACTACAGTATATGTCTATACAGGTAATCAGTATAATTGCAGTATAGTATATACGGCTGATGAATAACTATCGTATATATTATACTTTAGTTATTTCCAATATATCTTGGGTATCCCTGCCCAGATATTTGCTGAACCCAATTCTATATTGATGGAATAATATTTCATCAATATTCTGATTTGAAATCAGTTTCCATGTACCCTGCAATATTGAATTTCGTAAAGGGCTGGTGGTGTGACACCTCTAACCCCTATAGGGGAGAGCCCTTATCCCTGAGTTTCCCTAATCAGGAAACTCCCGGATTTAATATTGTAAGGGAGGTCACAGCAAATAGATTGGTTGGGATGCATAAGTATATGTCTTTTATTTTCTGCCGGCTGAACTACGGTATAGGTCTATACAGGTAGTCAGTATATTTGCGGTATAGTAAATACGGCAGATGGATAACTAACGTATAAATTATACTAGTAGTTATTTCCAATATATTTTGGGTGTCCCTGTCTAGATATTTGCTGAACCCAATTCTATATTGATGGAATAATATTTCATCAATATTCTGATTTGAAATCAGTTTCTGTTTACCCTGCAATATTAAATTTCGTAAAGGGCTGGTGGTGTGACGCCTCTAACCCCTAAAGGGGAGAGCCCTTATCCCTGAGTTTCCCTGTTCAGGAAACTTCCTGATTTAATATTGTAAGGTAGGTTACAGCAAATAGATGGGTTGGGATACACAAATATATGTCTTTTAATTTCTAATCAACATATCTTGGATGTGAGCTTCTGCTGTTACCGCTCCTATTTCGAAAGAATGACATTCCTTCGATACTCTGATTATGTATCAATCCTCCTTACTTCACAGCGTTAAGCATAGAGGGAGACAGTGCATGTACACTTCCTTATGCCTAGATGTTCGAACCCCTTTTCTTCAGGGAATTCCCCGGTTGGAGGAATTTCCTTATCTTAATACTGAGGAGAAGTAACAGCATTGGCTCACAGGGGATACACGGGTATGTGTCTCCCACTATCAGTTTTAGCTTTCTGTCCTTAGCTATTTTGTCAAAAGACGATTTTGCAAATTGTTTATCGATACGATAATCAATTGAATACTCATTTCTGTTCTCCCTTCCTTACAGGAGGGACACCAGATGATGTATTGTAGTCTTCTGCAGTTATAAAGGTGAGTATTTTCACGGACATAATATATGCAGGTTCACCCCCCCCCCCCAGCAATATTATTTCCAAATCCCCAACCTACAAGACGGCAGTCTAGATCTGTCGAACTGCGGTTGGTTTCGTTTCGAAAGTTATCTCATAAATGCGGTTCAGTTGCAAACTCGTAAAAATGCGAAAACTCTGCGGGAATTGAACAGAAAATTTTCCCTACTCATTACGAAAACTGCCGATTTAGTGTTCTTTTAAAGGTTTTTAAGGTCTAACCCCCCCCCCCCCACCCTGCCTCTCAAGATGAGGTTGCAGACACCAACGGCATTTGTGAGTCTGAGCGGTACTCGAACCCCCGAATGAAAAAAACCGGGCAGAGACTCCACAATCAAGCCACACCTTATAGTGAAATCAACGACAGCAGTCATTGTTTCACTGTCATATCTGACTCCGCCGCCAAGAGCCGGCAGTGTGTGCCCTTGGTCACCACCCAGTCAATAGCTGAGTTGGTATACCTTCAATCGACAGCCCGCCAATTACCGGCGGTCTGCCGACAGCCCGCCGATTACCGGAGGTCTGCCGACAGCCCGAGGAGTCGCCTCTGGTTCAGCTATCCGCTGACTATGCGTATAGTTTTCACCACTACCCAGTCACATTGAATACTAGCAAGGATAGTATGACTTTTGTCAGCGACCCGCTGACACCCGACAAGTCACTGATATGTCGAAGACCTGCTAGCCATATCGGTACTGGAGTACTGTGCCAGTTAACCTACCCCCAAGTACTAGCCTTGACGGTAACATGCCAGTTGTATAGAGGTATACAATATCCTGTATATCTGCAGTTTAGGACCATATCGCAGACAGAAATCTTTGGTACATAACCATACAATAGAATGGTTTTCCAGTATGCTGTGCTTCTAAGCACAATCCCTTGCTGAGACCTACCTGATTTGGGGGATCCACTTTCCCCCCTTTTTTTCCTTACGCTGATTCTTTATCAGCCTCTTGATTCTCATTATTAATTCCCCGGATGTAGGACGCTACTCTATCCTTATGGACTAGAATCTTCCATCGGGCCCTTCTTGAAAAGGGATGCCCTAGAATCAATAATTAGGAAGGCCGCAGCAGTCGGCTGGAAGATTTTACACGTCTGTGTCTCTCCTCTTTTCCAGCATACTTATCCTAAGCTTTATACAATAGAAAGGAATCTTCTATTACAGTGAAACACTGAAAAGCGGATATAGGCAAACGGTCTGGTATGGCCTGAAAGCAGAACGGAAGGGTTTCTTAGTTCTCCTTGGGATGTTAAACAGCATCCCACAGTTACAATGACCGTTGTTCCACAGACGGTCAGATATATACACCTTCGGATCATGCGAAGCAAACAGACGCTTCTGGTAGGAGGGAAGTTCCTCCTGGATCGCTGGACCTTCGATACTTGAGTCCAAGGCCTAACCAAGATAAGACTAGAATGGAAATGGACATACCTCCACCATCCTTTCCTCAACTCTTCTTATATTCAAATCCCCCTAGAAGAGTATACCTTAGAGCTCTAGAGCATATTAGCGGAGAGGAAAGTAGAGTCCATCGATTTCCAAGGAAGGCTGTTTAGTGTTCACATGAAGGACTCAAGAAAACTCTGAGTCATTCTGGACTTGGCACCACTCAACAAGTTCCAATAAAACAGCAAGTTCAGAATGTTAATCCTTCTGAACATAAGGACCTTATTCAGTAAGGGGTGTTGACAATCTAGCCAGCCCTGGAAGATGTCTATCAGGAACTTCCAGTCAGTCACCCCCTCCCCTCCTACCTAGGATCCAAGTGACAGAGGATAACATATATCCTAGACGAAATTCTCGTCGGACTAGTTTCAGTCCTAGGATCTTTACGGAATTAGCAGACACAGTCGGTGAAACCAAGCCTAGAAAGAGTTCAGGCAACGATGGCCCTGGATGACCGGCTTGGGTGTGCAGCACCCGAAATGATTGTCTATGAGCATCCATGGAGATAATCTGGCCCTGGAACATCAAGGATGCAAATAACTTCAAGAAATCTCGATTGTCTCCAGCTCGGGGGCTTCAATGTTTTTAAAAACTCATTGAAACCTGTAGTCACCCTAACACTCCCTTCCCTGGGGGATGTAAAAGGAGATCGCAAGGTCTGTCAAGAGACTATTGTAATCAGTCAGGATTCCATGACGCTAACAGGGAGGAGTTTCGAACTCTCTCCAGTTCACGATGAAGACAGACCTAGTGCTACGTGCACAACTATAAGATGCGTTAAGAGGCTGGAAAAGATACGCATCAAACGCTCGAAGAGATCTAATAGGACCAATGATGGTCATTCCCTCTTCGTTTACCCTACAATGACCAAAGGCCACGGACCCATAGGCCATTTTAGCCCTGTAATGGGTGGATAACTCTCTCCACACAGATCAGACCTCCTCAGGTTCATCTGGGGCATCGAAGCGATAATGAGGCGTCGAAACTGTCGAGGATAAGGGCCATCTCATTTCATTAGGGAATGCTAGCCATCCCTTCCTTAAGGGAATGGCGCCTATCAGCAGCTCGTTTATATATGATCCGCAAGGTGACAGCGGATGCTCTTCTCGGGTTCAACCCAATAGAGTTGGGATGGTACACGGACGTAGACCCATTCCCTCCCATAAGGGGACAAGTCCCTGAGCTGCAGATCGTTCTCTTCATCACGAGCGTTATCAAGATACTATCTCGTTATTTAGCCCCATACGAGGATCCTCTAATGGAGATAACAGACATCATGTCTCTACAATAGAAGTGATGGACTTAGAATTCCTGTTCAGCCCATCAAATTTCCTCCGGAAGGCCCTCTACATGCTGAGACCCTTCCAGGGAAGAGGGGCTCTGTTGGCTCCCAGAAAGCCCAAGAACACCCCGTTCCCTATAATGAAGGTACTGAGGCTGAGGCTAGTCCTAGTTATGCACCTAGGATTATCCAGGAGGTTCAGAAGTTTTCTGCCTTCGATTTATCACAGTACACCTGATCCCTTCATTTTATGAATTCCTTGCCCTTAACGGTTAGGGAAAAGACTGGGATCTTAAAGGCAAAGTAGAATTCCTGGAAGAATACAAGTCTAGTCAACAAGAAAACAGTACGAGTCTCCTTGGGAAAAGTAAATTGTTTTGTAAAGCAAAAGGGCCCGAAAACAATCTGATGATGTTCAGCCTGTCCTTCTCTGTCCACCCCTATATTCAGGGTCTGGCGGCCAACAGCACGTTGGCCTTTGGGGAAGGAAGCAGTGTATCCTTGGAAACTATGAGAATGCTAGTTCTTCGGCCTTGTCCCCATATAAACCCTTGAGTAAGCACCAAGGGTATGGCCGACTTTGCGAGAGAGGTCACTTGATGGGATCTTTGGATCTATGGACCATTATCTTTGTGCAAGTCAGCCCCGACTAGACCTCTTCTATATGCCCTTTAAATGGATCTAACGATTGAAATCTTTAAGAAATTTCCAAAAACATGTGCAGGCTTAGTCCTGCAATGCCACTAAAGCCCATCCCATGGTCTTTGGACAAGGTCCTACATTATGCCTCACCTGTGAACAATGAGGATTGTTCCCTCAAGCATCTAACCTAAAAGGTTATTTTTTCGGTTCACTATAGCCTCTGGGACTAGAGTTAGGGAAATAGTGGCCCTATCTGGAGATGAGGGCCTCATTAAGTGGGAGAACTGCATCTCTTTCTGATCTAACCTTTCTCATTAAAGATGCCCTACCTACTAAGACGTGGGGCTCCTGGAGAATCTGCTCTTTGAAGGAAGATGTCTCTCTAGGTCTGCTAGAGCGTCTAAGGTCTATCTTCATAGAACTTCAGACTTCAGGAGGAACAGCTCTTTACAGGAGATAACTTTGGATAAAACTATCCCTACAACTGAGGGCGAAGCTCACCTACCCTTTTTGCGGAGCGGATCCTGACAGTAGCCCTGCAGATAAAAAGAACCGAGGAAAGTTACTTCAGTACTGAACCTTTCAGTGTGTGGACTTCAACCTCTTCGCTCATTTTCTAATCGGAGGTTGCCCAATGTGTCTTACAGACACTATACTAAGCAATTCTATGGATTGAAGCATTATGTGGTGGCGGCTGGTGCTATTTGGACCCTGTCGTCTAGCTCTGCGATGAACAGTAAATTGATTGGGACTATCAATTAAAAGGAGAAGGGGTCAGCAATTTTCGTGTGACCTCCCTTTGAATAAGTGTTGCCAAGGTAACACTAAATCTGTTCAGAATCTCAGGTGTGAAATTATACGGATACCACTAGTGCCGTGTGTACATAGTACACAGTGTTGTTAAACTATTTCATATACAAAATTATAAATAAAAGTCTTGTTAAAAGAGCTTTTCTTCAGTTTGAGAGTAGCACTCATCATTTTCCCCTTTCAAAAGGAAACATTAATTTCTGTGTATGTCTCGTATAATTTCCTTATCAGGCTACATTCATTTAGCATGAAGTCATTTATTAGGAATAAATGTCTATTAAAATGCAGTTGCGTCCTAATTCGCCCAACAATTGCATGTTTTAAAATACCAGAGTTCCTTAACTTACTCATGTAAGTATTTCTCATATCATTGTATGCTTACAATCAATGGATGAGGACACTGATATTGGTTCCGCAATATATACAATCCTTGTGACCGTTTGCATTCTCAGTGTATACTTATGTTTGTTCATACAAGATATGGTACCTTGAGGCCCTTTTCTAACGTCTAAAAATGACTCTTCCCTGCAGGGGGCAGGAAGCACTAACATTGTTATGCCTAGTGATGATGACGGATAACGGTAATGTCTTTTGTCTGAATTGGCCCTTTTGGCCGAAGAAATATTGTCCCAAGGTTAAGGCACTGACACAAAACCACTGATACATTAATTCTCTGGTATGCTTCCATTAGCACATCATGGCTTGAGTCCAAAAAACAGATTTTGAGCGAAGCAAAAAATCTATTTTTGGGTGATATGTCCATGACGTCCTAATGGACCCACCCTTCTTTTCTATGAAAAGATTTTCACGGTTCCCCCCCCCCCCTTGTATCTGTAGCACCTTGCTCAACATTACAAGGAATGGCCGCCAGAGGGAGTTGGCGCGGTCGTGATACGATAGTAGTAGGTGAACCAGGGTAACCTTTATTGTGGCTACCCTTCTAATTCTGCCACGTATTCCCCCTCGAAGTGTAAGGGCTATTCGGGGTGTAGATTGCCATGTGGCGTGTCAAGAATACGTCCCCTGATGATATACGATACCCTTAAGAGTAATCTTAAAGGTACTCGCGCCAGAAGTTAGAATTCTGTGAAACCTTTGGTTTGATTCTCTGGGAATATCACTGTAGTTATATATACCCTTCGGAAGCTACTAAAGGAACCTTCCATTAGGACGTCATGGCCATCTCAATCAAAAATAGATTTTTCGCTTCGCTCAAAATCCGTTATATATGACACAAGACATAGACAGCTTACACCTAGTAATAGAAAATAAATAAATGTGAAAATGTCGCATCTAAACACAAAGTAACTCCACTCATTCATTTTTATTCCCTTTTTAATTATAATACAGCATACTCAAAGAAATAAAGAATATATCAACATTGTTATTACACAACTTCATCAACGCTCTCCCTCTGGTTGCGGGCAATATGGGTCAGAACCGGTTGGATATGGGTAGGAATATGCATTATTTCATCCCTGGACAATAATTGTCTGCATTTACGGTAAAATTTCACAACAAAAGCCACTATCACCGTTTCACCGTTGTCAATCAATACTTCACTTGCAGGTGTAACTATAGATCGTTGATCACTACGCTTTTCCCGAGAAAATCAATACTCTACCTAAACTTTCCATTTTTATAACATCTACACATTCTCTAACATGGCCTCCCTAATGGCTGAACTTCAATCCCGTAGCCACTAGCCCTACGAGAACTGCCCCAGGAATCATATATATATATATATATATATATATATATATATATATATACATCAATAATATAATATCTTCCTAAAAGATAACACCTAACATTTATTCTCTCTTTTTCTTTGGTTCACTCGGCTGTATGACATACATAGTGTAAGACACAGCAAAACTATCACAACACAACACTTTACTCCACTATATTGAGCACACACATAAGAAGAGATTATTATCATAAAAAAAAAAATGAATTATTTTCAAACAAACCAACAAAAAATTCCACTCATCAACTTGTGGAATGTCTTGTATGTAGGAAAAAGGAGGTACATTGTAAGCGATGCTTCTGAATTTTACCTATTCGGAACGAGATGTATGAATGCCTGATGATGTTCAGATACTGCTGAACTAATATTGTTTGGTATAATTACTGTGTTATATTTAAACATATTTTACTCGGTATGAAACCAAACACGAGTATGCAGGCTCTAATTTACGTTTCCTAGGTTGTATTCATTTTAAATACACACGATCGCCTACAGATACCTTTACCGTTGCTGTTTTGAAGCATCCATCATAATTTAAGCTGCATTTTCTTTAGCTATTTTCATAAACATTTCAGTGGTGGTCATTACTCTCATTATGGGATTTTTTACATAGACTTGGTATTGCTCAGTTGAATAATTTGGTAGCTGTTGCGAATCTAATCAGACTGTGTATGGTAACAGAATCATGTCCTTACATTAAAAAGAAAAGCAGGTCCTGGAACGATGCATTATATGCAATGTTCAAAGCTAGCTCAGCTGTAGGAAACATGTAGTGCCAGTACTGGGGGCCATCTGGCACTAAGTAACGTACAATTAGCACCACTTCCCTATTATGAGATTCGTCTAAGCCATTAGCTTAAGGCCTATATGCGGTGACTGAAAAGTGGTAGATTTTCACATAATAGGTAACCAATTTCATCACCTTATTCTTAAACTTGAGATCATTATTATTATTAGTAGTAGTAGTAGTAGTAGTAGTAGTAGTAGTAGTAGTAGCTGAGCTTCAACCCTAGTTGGAAAAGCAAGATACTCTAAGCACAAGGAGTCAAATTGGGAAAATAGCCCAGTGAGGAAAGGAAATAGGGATATGAATAGACGATATAAGAAGTAATGAAAATAAAAATAAAATATTTAGAAAAATTAACAACATTAAAACAAACATTTGATTTATAAACTATAAAAGGACTTATGCAAGCCTACTCAACATTAACACATTTGCTGCAAGTTTGAACTTTTGAAGTTCTACTGATTCAACTACCCGATTAGGAAAATCATACCACAATTTGGATTTAGTTGGAATGAAACTTCTTGAGTACTGGTTAGTATTAATTAAGCCTCATGATGAAGAAGGCCTGATTAGAATGAAATGCATGCCTAGTATTACGAACAGGATGGAGCTGTCCCGGAAGATCTGAATGTAGGCAATGGTCAGAATTATAAGAAAATCTTATGCAACATGAACAATGAACTAATTGAAAGACGGTGTCAAAGATTAATATCTAGATCAAGAATAAGAAATTTAATAGACCCTAAGTTCCTATCCAACAAATTAAGATGAGAATCAGCAGCTGAAGACCACACAGGAGACAATATTCGAAACAGGGTGAAATGAAAGAATTAAGACACTTTTCAGAATAGATTTATCACCAAAAATCTGAAAGACTTTCTCAGTAAGCCTTTTTTTTTGTGCATTTGAAGAAGACATAGATCTAATGAGTTTCTTGAAAGGAAATTTGCTGTCGAGAATCACACCTAAAATTTTAAGAGTCATACAAAGTTTAAAAAACATTATCAATGCTGAGATAGGGATGTTGAGGAGACACGGTCCTTAACCTACTTACAATCATACTTTGAGTATTGTTAGGATACAACTTCAACTTCATACAACATAATATGCACCATACACTAATTTTAGCTAGATCTCTATTAAGGGATTCAACAACCCCAGATCTACATGTAGGAGATGGAATTGATGTAAAGAGAGTAACATCATTTGCATATGCAACAAGCTTGGTTTCTAGGCCAAACCACATGTCATATGTACATAGTATGAAAAGTAATGTGTAATGAACACTACCCTGACGCACACCAGATATCACATTCCTTTGCTCACAATGGTGTCCATCAATAAAAACTCTTTGTGGTCTAATATTAAAAATTCAATAATGATGCTAAGAAATTACCGATGAGTGTTACTGTATGCTAGTATGTCCCATTTTGTGATCCGAGAAATCAGCTGATTTAACGCGAATAACAAAAGGCTATCGAGTGCAATATAGCTACAAGTTTTCGTTAATAGTCGTTGATTAGTTTGAGGTCAGAAAAGTGGGATAAAACGTCAGCATAGGATAGTCATCTTGCGAATTACTAAAAATCTGAACAAGATGGCAGCCTAAAACACAAGCAAGGCAATCAGCAAGAGCAGGAGTAAATTCCATGAGTTGGCAAAACAAGAACTAGAACTCTTGATAACAGTGTGACGGAAAAATATTCTAAAACATATTGAAACAATATGATTCCACAAACTGGAGCAGGTCTATGGAAAATATCATCAAAATAATAGAAGAAATTCCAAAGAAGATCCAGGTGATAAAGAGACTTATAAAGAAAGTTTACATCAGTCAGCACATTCCATTCAAGAACAATAAAAAGTCTATTATGGTGAATATGCTGATTGATGCATTGGGAAAAAGAATCCCAAGATGGTGCAATACGTGTAAGATGTGGTACAGTATTCTTAATCCACAGCAATTGTTAAGGATATGCGATGTATGCCATGTACCATCAAATCCTACTTGCGCTGAAGTGCAACAAAAAATAAATAATAAAGACACAAAGGTATTCTGCTCAACATGCTTAGTCTGGATAGAAAATACAATTAAGTCGGGACTGAATCTGCAAATAGTTGAAAAAGAAGAAGAAGAAGAAGAAGAAGAAGAAGAGAAAAAGGAACAGGATATGTGTAAGGATGCAGAGGAAATCATTGATATAACATATGATGCCATTTAGCAACATACTTATGAAGAAATAAATAATCAGATGGAAACATATAATAGACCCAAAAGACTCTACCCAGAACTACATATTTTTAGGGAAGAGCAAGAAAAAGAAAAAAAGAAAAGAAAGATATAGTCTGCACTTTACTGAAAAGAGGGGATTGCACATTTGGCGAAAGATGCTACTACAAGCATCCAAAGATATTCCATAATTATGAAATATATGGTAAATGTGCATATTTAGACGGATATGGAGACGAATGCAGAGATCTCCATGCAAAAATATGCAAAAACCTGAGAGAAGGAAAAGGATGCAAATTCAACAAAACTTGTCGAAATATGCATCCTGCAACCATGATTGAAAGCCAGAAAATTCAAAAGCAAAAAGACAATAAAAATGAAAGCAAAATGAAAAAAAAAAAGAAAAAAAAAAACAAGCCAAGTATCTACCACGCTATGCACAAAAGGCCCCAAGATATAATGCCTCTCATTCCAAATATACACAATTAGAAACAAAGTACAATAAATGCATCTATAATGCCAGGGGTTGGTGCAGATATGGTGATAATTGCAGGTATACACACAAAAATAAATATGAAGGTGAAAGAGCAAATATAATAGAAAAGTTGGACGTTTTAATGGCTGAATTCCTGGAAATGAAGAAAAGAACATCATATCAGAACAGAAAGGAAACATGGGAGGATCAATATTATCACTAATACTAGATAATGGGGATAAAACAAACCATCATGGTGATGAATGCACAGGGTTTAGTCACAAGTAACACTAAAAAAAGAACTAACCAAAATTGGAAAATTAGATATATTAAATGTAAGTGAAACATGGTATTCCCAAGAGACTGGCAGTGATAACCAGATAAAGGGTTTCCAAACATATAGATCAGACAAATAAGATAGGAATCAAGAGGGAACCGCAATATATGGAAGAGACATAAATCAAGGAAAAGTCTGTGAAAAATACGGCTACACAGAATGTGAATTGATTGCGCTAGAATTTGAATATGAAAAATTAGTGAATATTGTAGTTTACAGAGCCCCAAATACTAAGGAGTTTGACATCTTAATAGAAAAAATAGATGATATATGTAAAAAAATAAAGCCTGGAATATACTCCTATCAAGGGATTTTAACTTTTTTTCGTGGATTGGTAAGAACGGATAGAAGAAAATGGTTGTATATATACGTATAAAAAAGAGAGTAATAGTAGCGCAGAAGATTAGAGGCAGTTTGAAAAGCTTCAAGATATATCAGAACACACCATTCAAAATAAAAGAAGAAAAATACATACATATACATATATATATATATATATATATATATATAACATAGAACAGTGTATCCGAGTGTACCCTCAATCAAGAGAATTAAAGCCCAAGTAAGTGGAAGGCCATGTTACAGAGGCTATGACACTTAGCAAGACTAGAGAACAATGGCTTGATTTAGGAGTTTCCTTCTCCTAGAGGAGCTGCATATCATACCCAAAGAGTCTCTTCTATTCTTACCAAGAGGAGAGTAGCTACTGAACAATTACAGCACAGTAGTTAGCCCCTTGATCCAGGAAATAGTGTTTGGTAGTCTCAGTGTTGTAAGGTCTGTGAGGAAAGACAAGAATGTGTAAAGAATAGAGCAGACTTTTCTGTGGATCTGTAGGCAAAGAAAAAATGAGCTGTAACCAGGGAGAGGGATCCAATGTATTACTGTCCGACCAGTCAAAGGATCCAATAATTCTCTAGCGGTAGTATCTCAACGGATGGCTGGTGCTTTGGCCAACCTACTACCTCTTATTTAAATTTTTGGGCCAAACAAAGCTGCTAATGAAAGACCCTAGGTCCTCGGCTAATAAATTTACGAATTTATCCAACATGACGTAAGTATGAGATAAACGCGTAAATGCATCCATAAATACACATAAATTTATATTGTTTTATACCAGTAGGAAGTAGCCTTACCACAGCTATGTGCATCCTATAGAATTTAACCGGAATCACACGCCTCTTTCTAGCTTCAAGTACAGTGTTTATATGTTCTTTGAACCAGTTACAAGTAAGTCTACATTGTGTATATATATATATATATATATATATATTTATATATTTATATATATATATATATATATTTATATATTTATATATTCATATATTTATATATATATATATATATATATACATATATATATATATATATATATATAAAGCATATGAGTGACAAACACGTTTTTCATTGTTACCGTTAGATAGAATTGGGAAAAAAGGAAGTAATTACTGAGCAAAATTGACTGACCAATTCAGCCGTCCACCTAGAACAGGTAATTACATTCTGCTAATAGAAACCATTCACAAAGTGAGGACCATACAGCTCCCAAGCAGAATTTTTTCAGTATTGACCACTTCCAGAAGTAGTCTGGATCTTGTAAAAATAGAAAAATCTCTATCAAAATGTTTCAACTGATATATATATATATATATATATATATATTATATTTATATTTATATATATATATATATATATATGTATATATATCTGAATATATATATATATATATATATATATTTATATATATACAGAGTATCTAATTTTAAGGCCTGGAAGATGGAGGTAGATTATCAGGAAACTAAACAACAAAGACATATATTATAACTCAGGTACTATTATCCGTACACACACACACACACACACACACATATATATATATATATATACATATATGCATATATATATATATATACATATACATTATACATATATATATATATATATATATAATATATATATATAAATATGTATATATATATATATATATATACATATATACATATATATATATATTTATATATATATATATATATATATAAATAAATATAGATATACAGACACACATGTATATATATATATATATATATATGTATATATATATATATATATATACATGTGAGTGTATATATATATATATATATATACATTATTATTGATCACATTAGATATTGAGGTGCTCGATATATTTGTAACATTCTATAGTTAAAACGGTGCTACTATAGCGTGACTCCTACCCTTATTTTCTGTTCCTAGATCAATGTGGAGATTCAAACAAGCAAATAATGTAATATTCCCATTCCAAGGTGTTATTTCAAGAGTAACACCTCAATTAAGCGTTACTAAAGCAACTAAACAAGCAAACAGTGTAAACAAAGTGACCATTTTACCTAACCTAACCTAACCTAACCTAATCTGAAGTGCGTTTTATGGATTTCTCAGCATGTTTTATAGAATATAATATATTAAGATAGTGTCATGAAGTATGTTTTATCTATCCTCCTTTGGTAGGAATCACCTCATCCCCGAAAAATATGGTAGGAATTACACTATAGTAGAATCCTGATGGTAGGAATCACAGTATAGTACCACTGTTAAAACATCCCATTAATAATTACAGGTGTTAACATTTGAAGTCTCTAAACTAAGTTTAATAGAAATTCAGAAATATTATTAGTTTAATATCCACTTGGTTATGTATATTGACAATGATGATATTTCTATAGTTGAATCCATAAAGGTTCAACTTGATTTTGACGAAACTTTTATGATACATAAGTCAGAAAATGTTAAAACCTTAAAAGGTCACTGTAAAATAGTCTTACCAGAACAGTTTTATCAAGTACAGTTCAACAGAAGATTTCCTAGCACACTTTACTCTAAGGAAGTGTACCCTGTCACACCCTTACTGCGCAGTGAGTTCTTGCGTGTAGCACTTGCCATCACCTATGCCATCTCTTCCCTATACCATCTCTTTGGTTACTCGCCGCACAGTAAGTATGTGATAGGCTAGATTTATCAGATCAAGTTGTGGCAGGACTTTTTTGTCCATATGCACCTATAACCTGCCACACACTAAGTTGGTGGTGATGGCCCGCCCCTTGCTAAGTGAAGGTGGTATTTGGATTACTAATTCAGGTTGTTTTTATTGTAGAAGTTAATCATACTCTTTACAGAAAATGCACATGAATGTTAATTAATGAAAAACTGAGAAATTTCAGAAAACTATGACTAAAGCATAACTCAAATAGTCAAAGTCAAGGATTTTACACGATATGAAATGCACTCTGATTCCTTTATCTTCAATATCCCGTAAATATATAAGAAATTGGTCAAAATCATGTATATTGTAAAAATCATTTAAATACAGAGATGCTATATAGTATGAATATAGTAGTCCACGTGTCCAAATAACATACTCAGTGCTTAGAAAACTTGCACCTTATCTATGGAGGCAGAATGATCACTAATATAGCCAGTTACTGTAATTTGCGGGAATTTCAAATGCAGTTGTTAACCGAGCTAACATTGAATAAAGAGAAACAGCTGTCAGCTCGGTAACCATTCTGCAATACACTATACATACAGTACACTGAATTATAAAGGAGTAACAATAATAATGGAGGATTCTTAAAAAGCACATAACCATTGTGATGGATAACGAGCCAGACAAGAATTGTCATAATTAAGGTCTGCAATTATCTTCCAGAGCAATATGATAAGGCAGCCGAAGATGATATTGTAAAGAGGACTGGTGCTGCAACAGGAATATCTGTTCGTTCCATTCAACGGATAAAGCAGGAACACAGGCTGGGTCAAGAAAGTCAACAGTAATGGGAGCCTTGGATGATTTTGATAAGGACTGTGTACGTCGGGAGATAATGGTTTTTCACGAAAGAGGGGAAACTCCAACAATAGAAAAACTGCTGGATAAGGTGGAGAAGCCACCTATGAATATATCCCTTCTCAAACTTGTTAAAGAACTCTACCTCTGTTATAAAAAGCTGAAAGCGGTAGGAAGCTCTTGATGGAAAGGAACGATATTGTTCTTGAAAAAATAAAAATCTAAGGATTATTGATGAAAACTGGAAATCCGATTCTCCAAAACTGAAAATATATCTGGATGAGACATGAGTTAATCAAAATGAGTGCGTGGACAAATGTTGGACTCTATGCATGTAGTCCATGCATGGAAACGGGTAAAGAAGCTAGATTTGCAATAGTGCATGCTGGGGGAGAAAATGGATTCGAACCAAGAGTATTGCTATTTTTCCGATCGAAACATTTTGATAAGGGTGATTACTATGATAGTATGAATCATACACGTTTCCTATCATGTTTTCAAACACAGGCGCTGGTAAACGTTCCCGTTATGTCGCTCATTGTCTTAGATAATGCGTCATATTATACAAAAAAAAAAAAATGAACAAAGCATCTGTCAGTAGTTCAAGGAAATCAGATATTGTCTTCTGGTTAACTAACCACAA
Organism: Palaemon carinicauda; assembly: GCF_036898095.1. NCBI lineage: Eukaryota > Metazoa > Arthropoda > Malacostraca > Decapoda > Palaemonidae > Palaemon > Palaemon carinicauda. The sequence goes on from NC_090736.1 coordinate 108,631,034, forward strand.
TATAGTTCATGACTCTTCCTATACCAACCGAAATTCTAGATGTGGTAAAGCAGCACAAGTACCTTCAGGAGTATGAAATTGGCAATATCGCTAGCGATGCTAGCCATGAGGTACTCCCTCCTGATCACTGCGAGTTCAACCTTATGGAATTGATTTGGTCACAAGCAAAAATTATGTTAATAAATGCAATTCCAATCCCAATCAGACTTTGCCAAATGTTGAACGTATAACTAAACGTGCAATAGACAAAGTAACAGCAGAGGACTGTAAGTCATGTATGCTTCATGCAAGAGAAGTGACGGACATTTATAGAAAGGGGGATATAGTGCGTGGCTATCTAACTAAGAAATTGATTATAGACATCACCAGTTAGTGAGGAGTCGGAAAGCAAAGATGAATGAGTTTGTTATTTCAAGTTATTTCTTGATGAAGCCTGTCCAATTATGAATTAATGTAAATTGATGTGTTTTCTTTGGTTGAATCAATTAAATGTTTAATGTATGAATATGTGTTTATTTTACCTCAGCACGTTTACATACATTTGAAGCAAATTTCCATTCTTAAAAGTTTGTTAAAGCAGGTTATAACTTAGCGAAACTTCAAGGTATCGGTAGCAAAATATAGCGGGTGAAGGATGAGGGTCAAGCACTCTCTCTCTCTCTCTCTCTCTCTCTCTCTCTCTCTCTCTCTCTCTAGATTTGTACGAGTTTCTGTAGAAATAGCAAATTATTCCGGTGCCCCAATTTTGCCGTAGATTTCATAAATTCATTTTCATAAGTAGCAAGTTATAGAAATGGCTACACTGAATTAATCAGTGAAGTTGGTCAAGTTGTCTACGGTAAGCAAGCTGCCAAAATCAGGTGATCACTGAACGGCTGTTTCCCTCAATACTCCTCCTCCCCATTTCCAGTATGCATATTTTGTAGTGGTTTATGATTCGTGTAATCATACGGCATATTCAAAGGTATGCAATCAAGAGAATATAAATTATCATGAAACTTGGATTGTATTGTAATAGAAACAGGATTCTATCATATAATACTATTTACTGTGAATATACCAGAAAGGACTCGAACTAACGAAGTGGGTGGACCATAACCGCCAGCCTAGCGTGTGACAGGTATACCATTTTCATTCATTATAACTTTAATAATACAAGTGTGGTCTAGAATATTGCAAATCACATGATGCCAGTGAAATCAGAGAACCTAAATATCATTTCTTTCCCAAGCATTACATCAGTTTCAGATCACATTGTACTGTAGTTTACAAATAAAAGGTGTCACCTATTCTTAGTTTTCTTGATATTTTATTACTTTTATTAAAGTTATTGGAGGTACAAAGAGTTCGTGGAAAGTAATATGGATAAAAGTAAATAAGATGAAAAAGATGATGTTTAATAAAATGAACAAAGGATGTTTCTAGTTGATGTACAGTTATTCATATTATTGTCATAACGAACAAACCAACAAAATATGTTAATAAATAAAAAAATACTTCGATTATTAGTCTAACTCACAAAATAAGTTTCCTAAGAAATTACACTCTACTTTATAGGTCACAATCAGATTGACAAGGTGTAGGGAATAGTTGGTAATTTTCAAAAACGTAGTGAACAAGCTTGATTTGATAACTGCTATATCCAATGTCAAGCAATTTTTATTTATTGTCTATCTACCTACCTATTTACTGTAAAAAAAAAAAAAAAAAATAAATAAATAGCCAGTACCGTATTTTGGCTTTAAACCTTCACCAATAATTATCGTCAGAATGATGACTTCATGGGGCTCCACCCACTTTGGCCTGGTTATAATTCAGGATAACACTGAAGGCTATCATGGGCATTGTTGGATCACAAAATTTAAATTCTGGCTATAAAAACTAATTTCTCGAGTAGTTTTAAGAAGTGCTAAATGATCCTCAAGGATCCCAGCAGTTGCCCTAAACGTTTAATACTACTGCTACAGTAGTATTACTACGCTAGCACAGATACCCCACCCACATTTATGTATCGTTCCGCCATTCATAAAGTCTT
>NC_090736.1:108638068-108640568 GCF_036898095.1 Palaemon carinicauda
ATTGTTCAATGAAAATACAGAGACAACTAATAATGTGTAGGGACAAGCCTCTATAGTTTGTTGATGAATATAAGTACTCACGAAAAACAGAAAGTGGTTCCTCAGGACCAGAGATGGAAATTCAAAGGAGGAAAACCATGATGTGGAGAACATTCGGTAAACAAAATGAGATTATGAAAACTTAAATTCCACTTTCTCTAAAATGAAAGGTATTTAATCAGATGGTCCTAACAGTATTAACTTATGCATCAGAAACTTTTACCTTTATTAAACTTAAGTATATGCTAGGTAAAACTCAAAGAGCCATAGTAAGAATAGTGATGGGATTAGCACTAAGAGCAAGTAAAAGAGCAGCAGGGATGCGTGAGCAAGCTAAGTATAGGCTATTATAAGAATATGTACAAAAAAATAAAAATTACGGAAATGAGAAAATATATAAAGAAAATAACGGAAAATAGATGTACATTACGGGGATCATCCGTTATCAAAGCCACAATCGTTAAATGTAGTTCGATTTCTATAATTTCAACATATGTTATTTCTATTATTACTCTGGCGATTCTGTATGAACTTTATTCTCTCATGACAAAAAAAAACTCAATAAAAAAATAAAAACATATTTTTCTTTTTTTCCGATTTTTCTCAAACAATACTGCACTGAATTAAATGTCAATTGGAATGAATGATACTAATGAAAGTGTGGAAATATTGCTCAGAGGAATTTTCTACATCTTTGTTTTTTAATGATATTTATATTTGTTTAATTTTTTTCTAAATTTTAAAATTATAAAAATTTGTAAATAGCATGACAATCTAAGTTCCTCTGAAAAGAAAATTATTGCGTTTTTAATTCTTTTTCCAATGATGTCCTAAGATTTTAAATATATTTGTAAATAATGAAGAAAGGTCGTTTTGCATCAAGAATACGAAGAAACATATCGCAATATCACCATTAACTACTATTTCTCTACTAATTATAACAAACATGGCCCAAGTCTATCCACCACATCCCACGGAAGTCCTACTCATTCAAGGTGAGGGTAACGGGATGACACTCCCCGCTTTGTTGAATAGTATGTTCTTACAAAAGCTATCTTTTCCCTATACTTAGATAGAATTCTTCTTTTGCTTTTAGAAATGATGAGGATACCACGACAGTTCACTAGCATTTAAATAGCAGGAAAAAAGTGACTACACCAAGAGCGAAAGGCTAAATTATTCTTTCCACGAGTGGTTTCTGGTATTCAATGTAACAATGAAAGAGAATGTTAAGCGCCAAACATACTATTTATAATTTGATAGTTTCCCTATTCTATACGAATAGCGTAATTATCATAGGTTACTCTGAGATCGAGAACATAGTATTGCCTAACTATAATGACCCGTGTAATGCCGTATGCCTCTAGCCCCCCCCCCCACCCCCACCCCCAAAAAAACTCAATAACTGGTATTTACGGCAGAAATATTCCCAGTGCAGACTATGATCCATGTATCAGCCTCGTGGTGCAGTGGTGGTATTGAAAAAAAAGCTTACTAGCGGCCAAACTGTACTGCAACACTGTTCAATTGTTTTCCCGTGCTACCTGCTGCAAGGTTCCCATTGGTGTTTTGAAAGTAGAATTTACTTACATTTTAATTTGAAGTCTACATTTATACGACGCTGAGAAAAAAATTATAAAATTGAAAATTTGAGAAAATAATTGTACTTTTTATTAAAGAGAGCACCAATTTGGTTACATTTTGAAACTGAATACATAAAAAGAAATTTATCCAATATAACGTTGTAAAATAGTTCTATTTTCGACCTAGTTGTAACCGCATGTAAGGTATCTAATTAAAGGACAAAAAAGCACAAAAAGAAACTTAGCCTTTATATCACGTTATCAAAACGATCAATTTTCCTGTACCTTGAAGTTTTCGACAGTTACTATGGGTTTCACAGACAGTGCAAGGGCGATTTTTTGCAATTATTCTGTAACGAACAGTCGTATCAATACGAGATGTTGCTATAGGGTATTACACCCAGTGAGGAAATTTATAGGGGTATAATGAATCGTTAATTATTAATTATAAAGACACTTGCCCCTATGTGAAAGGGCAAAATCTCAATCATCCAGTCACAAAACCGAACAATAATATACAGAACCTCTACCTCCACCCCCTCCCTCCCTCTCCTTTCATGCCTCACCTGCTCTCCCCCTGCTTCAAGCTAGCTCTCTCCACCTCCACGCCATCCATCCCTCTCCGTTCTTTCCCTTCCCTTCATGCTCTCTTTCTGAGAAAGTAGCTTAAGTTGCAACTTATTTTGTATGATTTTTTTATATCAAGCACTCTATCTATCTATCTATCTTATCTAAATATAATATTTATTGTTGTAGATATGGAACAATTCAATCGGTTGTTACCTATCAAATGACTGACTGCTTTATTCACTGGTTTGCTCATCTCTCTCTCTCTCTCTCTCTCTCTCTCTCTCTCTCTCTCTCTCTATGGTATTGGC
>NC_090736.1:108643068-108648752 GCF_036898095.1 Palaemon carinicauda
CATATATCTGGGGCCTTTGTTCTGCAGTTGATCAGTAACAGCTGATGATGATGATGATGATGATTGATATATATATATATATATATATATATTTATATATACATATATATACATATATTTTATATATATATACGTATATATATATATATATATATATATACATTTATATATATATAATATATATATATGTATATATTTATATATATGTTTATTATATATACATATATATATATAGATATATATATACATATTATATATATATATATATATATATATTCATATATGTATATATTTATATATATATGTTTATATATATATATATATATATATATGTATATATATATATATATATATATGCCATAAGCTAGTTTCAACTCAAAGAGCCATGAAAAAAAAAAATCATGTGGATAACATTAAGAGACAGGAAAAGACCAACATTGATACGAAAGCATTCTACAGTAAAAGATACTCTAACAACATATAAGGAAAATAAATGGACAAGGGCAGGACATATAATGAGAATGACAGATAACAGCTGGATATTTTGAATAAAGGAATGGGCCCCTAGATATTGCAAAAGAAGGAGGAAAATTAAGAGAAGACGATGGATTGACGAACAAATAAAGTTTCAGTGTAAAAGGCATAGAAAGACTATATACAGACGGAAGTTAACGAACAGGTCTCAGGGCTTTGTTCTGCAGTGGACTACCATCGGCTGATGTTGATAAAGTGATGATCAACATATCATTATCCTCATCATCTCCTTCACCTACTGACGCCAAGGGCCTCGGTTAGATTTCATCAGTCGTCTATCTATATTTTGAGCTTTTAGTTCAATAATTCTCCATTCACCATCTCCTACTTCGCACTTCATAGTCCTCAGCGATATAGGCCCAGGGAATTTAACTCTTCTATCTCCCAGGATCACTTAAGTTGCTCAGGCTGGTATCATTCTCACTCTCTAATGATTAGCAACGTGACTAGGTTTTCCTCTGATACAGTCTAATACTGTACAAGGAAACGCCGGGTCAATTATAGCCAATCAATAAAACCTGTGTTAATGTAAGGCTCGGAAACGTGGGCTTTAAGACGAAAAGAGGAAGAAAAGCACGAGTGAGCAAAGATGACAATATTAAGGTGGATTATGGGTGTATCATAGCTTGAAATATCTGGAATTCATAAATTAAGAATGACAAGAGTAATAAACATTAAAAAGCTTTGAAGAGTGCCATGACTGAGATGGTGTGGTAATATATTGAAGGAGGATGAAGGGGAAGGAGTAATTAGGGGTTAGGTGGAACCTGTTGGGGAGAGATCAAGAGGAGGCAGAGAATTAGATGGCAAGATAAGGTGATTGATGATATTATTATTATTATTATTATTATTATTATCATTATTATTATTATTATTATTATTATTATTATTATTATTATTATTATTATTATTATTATAACTCTATGTATAACCCCTTTTGGGAAAGAAAGATTTTATATGGCAAAGGAATCTAACAAGTGAAAATAGCCCAGTGAGGTAAAGAAACAAGGAAATATACAAAACTACAAAAAAGTAATAAGCAATCCAAGTACAATATTTTGGAAACAGTAATAAGATAAAACTACATTCCTACGTAGTACCATCAAGAACGAGAGAAAGAGGTTTGGTGGAAGAGGATGCCTTTGATAGAAGACATTGGGGATTGCAAATCAGGCCTCCTTCCCCATTAATGTAGGATAATGATGGGAAAGACGAAATACACCGTAATGACCATCAACTTCGACGACGACATGCAGATCTATTCATAGAACGATTTGCTGGGAGGTCATGACGGCCCCTCGTACAAAGTTGACAAGATAAACAATGGAAATGCCTTGCGTGAGCTGAGTAGGAAGACAAGTCAATATGTCTTATGACAGATTCTGAGGAACGTAAGATAAGTGATGATAAAAAGTCACGTGCTGCAAATCTATACATAGCTATTATGGAGGAAATAGATTGGATTTGACTCCAATCACAGATTCCGTATAAACCCACAATGGATATATTATAGCGTATCCTCGGAAAAAATCGCGTTCATCTGCTAAAAGTCTATTGTTGGAACCTGTTTTCACTAAGAGCCATAGGTTGGAAATCATTGATCCAGCCAGAAGAATTTAATATCCATGTCCAACATACACAGACACACACACACACGTATTTTTTCTTATTTTTAAAAGAATACAGATTAACAATATACTCTCCCAAAACTGATACGTTCAACCCTGCGTCGACTTTTTTCATCTTACCTATAAAAGAACTGGGAATAAATATACATTTGTTACGTATTTTTTACATGGAATTTAACGAAATTAGATAGATATTAGAAATATCATAATTGTAGAATATGGTGACAGTATGAGAATGAATGCTGAAAATACTCATTTAATGTCAATTTTAAACTTTGACTAAAAGATGTTACTCACTGATAACAGTTAAACAAAGATTACTTAAAGAGATAGTAATAAAGATATATAAGCATATGATAGATGTATTATGTTGATTACATTTGTTTCTTATTTCATCTAATAAAATAGGCCTTTCATAACGCATACCTTTATACTTTGAATGCAGGGAAAAAACATAAAGCATATAAAAAAGATTCACATAATTCTATTGAAAATACACATCATTTGGTTAACCGTCAATTTCTTTGTAAGTATGCTTTCTAGATCGAAATAAAAAAAAGCTCCTTAGAAAGAGAAGATAGCATGACATCATACCAGTTCCTCCAAGTAAAATACGAAATCATTTGATATCGTGTTTATCTTGATAATAATTCCAAAATGTTCTGCCTATAAAATAGAAAAACTTTCATATTCATTGCGATGTCTTAGGCGGCCTATTTATGACGCAAAATCATGGAATATGGGGCCCTTTGAAATATGAGACATCTTGAATTCAGACAACCTAAAAGCATGATAATTTTAGGTGTGTAAGCGTGATATAATTTATAAACCACATATGGAACTTCCTCCTATCATATTACTTGAAATTATCTATATTTTATTTTATAATTATAAAAATGGAAATGAGAAACGAGAAATGATATTTAAAACCTAAACATAGATTGAATGATTTTAACTAATTTCAAGGATTTCTTAACTCTCAAATTTTCTCTGTTAGCTGAAGCCACCAGGTTGCATGCCATTACAGCCTTTTCGGATTTTTCCCAAGAGACTGAGGGAAATTGCTCTAGATCTGCATATGCTATTTACATTTAAATAAGTGAATATGTATGAGAAAAAAAATATTTCATGACGTAAACAGAAACATTCTGTGATATTTTTTTTTTCTGCCATGGACTTCTACATCTATTGGTAAAGTTTAATTGGTGAAGTATATCTATACAATGTTACTATTAATTAGAGGTACTATTTGTTTTCGACCATTTTATATACTGTATATTATTTCCTTAGAGTGGCTCAGGCATAATTATGTCTGTAGTTTGCCTATATCCGTTACTGTTGATAACAATTATTTACATTATTTTCACTTCTGATATTGATAAAGGTTATTTTGAAGTCTCATTCGAGCTACCAATTCATACACACATATGCTTATTAATCTCTCTCTCTCTCTCTCTCTCTCTCTCTCTCTCTATATATATATATATATATATATTTATATATATATATATATATATATGTACAGTATAAATAAACACACACACACATATATATATATATATATATGTACAGTATGAATAAACATATATATATATATATATATATGATTATATATGTATATATATATATATATATGTGTGTGTGTGTGTGTGTGTGTTGTGTATGCGTGCATTTGTGTGTGTCTTATCTGAATATGAATATGCATCTGCATATATATATATATATATATATATAGATATATATATATATATATATATATATCTATATATATTTATATATATATATATATATATGTATGTATATATATATACATATATATACATATATATATATATATATATATATATGTATATATATATATATATATATATGTACGTGTGTGTGTCTGTGTGTGTTTGTGTGCGTGTCATATTTGAATACGAATATTCAAATTACGAGTGCTAGTGACAAAATCATCTTGAAACAGATAATTGATACATAGTAACCAATCAATAATAATGGTGAAGATTAGTTGATATAATTCTATGTAATGATGTTGAGTTCGATAAGATTATACAACGAAGCCGAAATCAACACTGATTTTTCTTCATAGCCGAATGGTAAAGTTAACTGTTTACAGTTATTTTTATTTGTTTTTCTAAGTTCCGAATCCTTAGCCGAGAAATACTACATATCAATGAAAAATCTCCATGACTGCGATCGCGTAGAGAAGTGAATCCGATATTAGGTATTTGTGACCTATTTGAATACCAACGCACGATGACAGGATACAAAACTTTCACTGCGTCAGAGAAAGGGGTTATTCCATTACACAGACCGATATAACAAGTGTGCAAGATTTTGAAAGTGTTGTATTACTCCCTTAAAATCAGTCATTTACACTTAACAAAGAAATGACTGGTAAATGTCAGTAGGCCGTCTTTGGGTGGTTTAACATGTTCAGGAAAAAAATATGACGCTCTTCTGTGTTTGTTCTCAACCTAGGTCAAAATATTTGAACTTCCGAAAATCTAGTTCAAATTCAATATCGTTGTGTTGCTGTAAGAAAGGAATACAACCGTGACTATTTATTGACAATGAAGCTAATGTGCCCAATACCGAAATAGATCGGATTGAGAAATAGCATGGATTGCAGTTATTCCTTTTTTGATAAGAGACACAACCACTTTGGAATCTAATATTTGAAGAGAGCTTCACCAGGAAAATTTTGTGAAACCTCAGAATGGACCTCTTACGCAATATATTGAAAGTTCATGCCTTAACACAAAAATTCTAATATTGCTAAAAATCAAGATGTACACCTGTCCATACTTTCCAATCGCATATTGGTAACGGGATCAGAGCAACAAAATTCATTTGTTGCTGTTTTGAATATCGTTCACGGATAATAAAAATAGATATTTATATTGTCTTATTTTATAGTTGTATATTATGATATTCATCACCAAAAAGAATTATGGTACGTATATTTTTTTATTAAATAAAAGCAACTTAGTTGAATTGTTTCTAATCTATTAAGTTTATATGATAGTGAAAGTAAAAATAATGATTTTCCTCTTCACTATTTTATCGGCTAATATTGTATCGTAGTTTTACTTAGTGAAAGTAACCCATTCTTATTGTTCCTAATTTCTATTAAATATGTATGGCATATAATCCACCATCATGATTATTATATTGTTGCAGCCATTTCTAGATACGGAGCTTTCGTATTTTAATTGCAATCGTAATTGTAAGTTTTTATAGGAAACACATATTACAAGATTAGGTGATGTCTTGTAATAACTCCATATCTCCAAAATAATGTAATTTCAGCCCATGAACATACTTTATAAATAAGGGAATTACAAAATGATCCGCAGGTAAATTTCCAAACTGGGGCGATATCAAACAAAGCTCTGTAATTACTGGGGTATACGAATAATCTGTTGGTACCTATTGTACACATAGATCAGGAGAAAGGGCGTAGTGCTGTTCTGGTAGATTGTAGTCACCAAACAGATCACATACTATAGTAGCACT
>NC_090736.1:108659252-108661752 GCF_036898095.1 Palaemon carinicauda
AGGGGCTAGCGTTCGATCCCAGGTATGAGGTAGAAATTTATTTCTATTTGAACACGATGTTGTGTTGATAATAATCCATATTGACTCATTAGGGGTAATTTGAATGAATTACTACCAATTGTGTCACGTGGTGGCCCGGGGAATTGGGTAAAACTCGCTGGTAAGAGACTGATGTCTCGCCAGGTAAATCCTCGGACAGCTGGTAGCGGTCAGGTTCCAATTCTTTATATGGGCTCTCGTGACATGGTTGGTTTCGACCTGGCCTTTCATTAGAAGGGGCTAGCGTTCGATCCCAGGTATGAGGTAGAAATTTATTTCTATTTGAACACGATGTTGTGTTGATATTAATCCATATTGACTCATTAGGGGTAATTTGAATGAATTACTACCAATTTTGTCACGTGGTGGCCCAGGGAATTGGGTAAAACTCGCTGGTAAGAGACTGATGTCTCGCCAGGTAAATCCTCGGACAGCTGGTAGCGGTCAGGTTCCAATTCTTTATATGGGCTCTCGTGACATGGTTGGTTTCGACCTGGCCTTTCATTAGAAGGGGCTAGCGTTCGATCCCAGGTATGAGGTAGAAATTTATTTCTATTTGAACACGATGTTGTGTTGATATTAATCCATATTGACTCATTAGGGGTAATTTGAATGAATTACTACCAATTGTGTCACGTGGTGGCCCGGGGAATTGGGTAAAACTCGCTGGTAAGAGACTGATGTCTCGCCAGGTAAATCCTCGGACAGCTGGTAGCGGTCAGGTTCCAATTCTTTATATGGGCTCTCGTGACATGGTTGGTTTCGACCTGGCCTTTCATTAGAAGGGGCTAGCGTTCGATCCCAGGTATGAGGTAGAAATTTATTTCTATTTGAACACGATGTTGTGTTGATATTAATCCATATTGACTCATTAGGAGTAATTTGAATGAATTACTACCAATTGTGTCACGTGGTGGCCCGGGGAATTGGGTAAAACTCGCTGGTAAGAGACTGATGTCTCGCCAGGTAAATCCTCGGACAGCTGGTAGCGGTCAGGTTCCAATTCTTTATATGGGCTCTCGTGACATGGTTGGTTTCGACCTGGCCTTTCATTAGAAGGGGCTAGCGTTCGATCCCAGGTATGAGGTAGAAATTTATTTATATATGTATATATATTTATATATATATATATATATATATATATATATATATATATATATATATATGTTTATATTTGTATATGTATGTATAAATAATGCTAAAATTACAATGTAATTTACATGACCGGATTTTTTTTTCGTATGGAATATTCCCGTCTCTTCATATATATATATAAAAAAGAATGTCTTTACATAGGCTGTTTTTGTCCGCGAGATTCGTCTGTCAGTGTGCGTTCGGGATTGAGGACTTAATGAACAGGGTGCTAAAAGAGAAGTGACTACGTAAAAGTTATACACTCCCCCCCCCCCCCCAATAACTTCTTCAGGCTCCTTCAGGGTGCTTTCCACACATATTCTGAATTAAGGGTGGTGAAGGACAGCTTTGTGTTTCGACTATTTCCGCATGTCATCTCAATGTTGAAGAACTTATGAGCAAACCGTAAGATGGGAATAGAGAAGACGATACGGTTATGAGATCATCCATTTTACCGAAAAAGCTGATGCACTGACTGTGGGGTAAGTGTACGTGAAAGTAAATGAACAAAGATATATTTAGCACAGTAGTTTTCTTTGCCTTTGTAATAGGTAAACGGGATTTGCAATGGGTCGGCATTAGAAAACAATTTCTCTAAACATGAAAAGGGGGAGCAATGCGAGTAGAAAGTAAAACCATAGTTAATAAATTAATTAATGTTTGTTTACTGATTATGTCAGTTGATAATATATGAAAGATTGTATGTATTATTTATTTTACTTCGTTCAATTCAACATTCTGAGCACCTGGAAATTATGCGTCTAAATCATGGAATGGTAATGCAGAATTATCTGTCATATGTGACTATTCAAAAGCTGGGGAAGGTTATGCATGTATAATTACAGAATGAATTTGCTGACTACCTTGAAATGTGTCCCGAGTAGTGTGTAATCTTAAAGGTACAGAGGTATGTTGAGAATGAGAATTTGTTGGAATAATCTGGTATCCATACAGTTGAGTATGAATACAATGAGAATCATGTAGAAAAGTTGTACTAAATAGTTTTATATACCTATTTGGCTCAAATGGACGAGGCCTTTATTACTTTCCTTTAAACTTCATTAGTAATTGCATAACTTGCATTCTGAACAGCAGGTTGTCAATTGGGTCTAAAGCATATACTAATGGAAAAATTAACATGAGAAAATTTTTATCGTTGTTAGGTTTCTCTTGCTCATGATCTTCCCTGAACTAAATCATTCTGTCCTCACCTGACATCATTTCTGATTTATTGGTGGACATGTCACCGATTGTCCTGCAGCGAATTCTTGCGGGTGTTTGTCGAGTCACTTCAGGAGCGGTGCCCAAGATAAACTACCTACAGTGG
>NC_090736.1:108669252-108671752 GCF_036898095.1 Palaemon carinicauda
TAGTTCCTTTTGGGTCACTGTCATGAGTTTCATGTAGATGGTGGTGTTGAATCTATGCTCAGTACTCTAGATCAGGACATTAAATAAGGAATGGCCCCTGTTGTTATGATACTTCCACATAATTCTAAGGGAGCTGCACTGCTCAAAAGCTCATCTAGTTAGAAAAGATTTTTTGACAAAGTTGTTGTTAAGATTTAGGACGTATATTTCTTGTGAAAAAAACCCACTCATCAACTATTCCCATATAAATGTTGGCTAAAAGGATACCTAGAGGAGACCCCATCAACGCATCATCCTTTTGAATATACACAATGCCCACAATGGGTGGTAAAATGCCTTCTTCAGACATATTTAACGGAAGGTTCAGTAGGCATATTCACGAATGTTTAGCGAAGTTGAATCATGTCTAGATACCTGATCCACGATTTGAATCATATTATTCATCAAGAACCTCGTGAATGGCTACTGCAAAATGCAGGTCAAACATAATATGGATAGTTATTACGAGATTATGCCCAACAGCTATAGCAGTATTTCGAAGGTCACCCTGCACTACAAGGTCTTTACGCACAAGCGGTACCAGAAAGACGAGAAGGCTATGAATGATATTATCACGAATAACATCACATATAAAGAAATACGAACTGTGATTAACTTGATAATTCATTATCAAATAAGGAAAAATGAATCACTTGTTATGAAGAATAGCCTGGCATCTACTTTGCAGGCAGGTCGTTTATTCCAACATATGCCTAATCCGAGGATGCCCTGGTTGTTATATGGGAATGATGACGATGAAATTTTTTAAACGTTTATCCTACCATGTTCAATAGGTTGCTATTAAGAGGTTCCAATTCCTGGTGCACAACAAAACCACTGAAAGGCATCACTGGCAATACGACTATCATCGGCAATGACCCAGACAGCGGAAGACTAAGGATCCTAGAATCCCAAGCCATCACCTGCATTAACGAGCATGAAAACATTCAAGATGGACTGAACAGTCGGGAGAAGTCTGACTTACTCTAGTATGCTCTGTTCCTTGATGAAAGTTCACTTGTACTCTTTCTTTTTCAGGTGGACAAATACCAAAAAAAAATAAAAGTATATCTTCTTCTAGTAAGAAGAGGAAAGAACATGGCAGCATCAGAGGTAGAAGCAGCAGCAGCAGTGGAATATTTTACGAGATGGAGTGAACAATGGGAAGAAGTCTGGCTTGCTCTAGTATGCTTTTTTCTTTGATGAAGATTTATTTTCACTGTCTCTTTGTTAGGTGGACAAAAAAAAGGGTAAATTCTTCTTGTATGAAGAAAATGAAAGGAAAAAAACAGCAGCAGAAGCAAAAGTAGCAGCAACAGCTGAAGAGGGAGCAACAGGGGCTGAAGAAGCAGCGGCAGCAGATGGATATTCAATAAGATAAACTGAACATTGGGAAGGCCTGACTTGCTCTTACATGCTTTGTTCCTTGATGACGATTTGCTTATACTGTTTCTTTGTCTGATTTCTTCTAATAAGTAGAAAAAAGAAGAAACAGCAGCAGAAGTAGGAACACCAAAGGGCTATTCTACAAGATGGACAGAGCAGTGGAAAGAAGTCTGACATGCTCTGGTATTATTTGTTACTTGATGAAGACTCAAATGTACTGTTTCCTTGTCAGGTAGACACATGCAGAAAAAATAGTCTGACTTCTTTCCCTAAGTGTAAGAAATAAGAAACTAGGAGCAGCTTCTGAAGCAGAAGCAGGAACAGAAGCAGAAACACCAGGAATGAATAATCTATAAAATGGACTTGATAGCGGGAAGACGTTTAACTTGCTCTACTATGCTTTGTTCCTTGATGAAGATTCACTTGCACTGTTTCTTTGTAAGTTCAAGAAATGCAGAAAAAAAAATTCTGACTTCTTTTACTGAGTAAAAGAGAGAAGAAATGAAGGAGCAGCTTCGGAAGCAGAAGCAGAAACACCAGAAATGAATATTTTACAAAATAAACACAGTAGTTGAAAGGACTTTGACTTGTTCTACTATGCTTTGTTCTTTGATGAAGATTCACTTGCACTGTTTTATATCAGGTGGACAAATGCAGAAATAAACAAGTCTGACTTCTTAAGAAAGGAGCAGCAACAAAAGCAGAAACAATGAATGTTCTGCAGGCTAAAATCAGCAGTGGGATGAATTATGGCATGTTCTTGTATGCTTTGTTCCTGAATGCAAATTCACTTGTACGGTTTCTATATCAAGTGAACAAATGTAGAAGAAACATATTTGATTTCTTCTAGTAAGCTGTGTCCCTTGGAGAATATTCTTTTGTTCTGGAATAGTGGGAAAGAGCCTGGGCTTGGTTATGCCAGCGATCTAGCTTAAAACCCATTGAGAGACAGAAGGATACTGCCAAGTGGACTTCAGCCTTCCACAATTATAAGGAATAATCTGCAAGATGGACTCAGAAGAGGGAAGAAGTAAAACTTGTTGTTGTGTGCAGAATACCTTGATAACAATTCATT
>NC_090736.1:108684252-108691752 GCF_036898095.1 Palaemon carinicauda
GACTCTCTGCATTTTCATTGAGCATTATCTTAGCTTTACTCATATTCATTTCCAGTCCTACATTTTTTGTTTTTCTATACAAATATTCTATAATTTTTAGCAATCCCTCCTATGATTCGCTAAACACATCTGAAAATCTTAAATAGTTAAGCTATTCCCCCTTAATATTAATTCCTTAATTTTCCTAGTTTAAAATCTTAAAAACCTTCTTCAAGGCGTGCTTTGAATAGTTAGGAGAGATCGGGTGTCCATGTCTCTTTTTTTCAATTGAATTTTTTCATTATCTTCAAGTAGTTTTAGGATTGTTGTACTTCTTGTAGAGATATCTTCAAACGTTCTAACATAAATTTCGTCTAGTCTTTCTTTTTCATTTCTATATGGTATGATTGATATATTCATCCCCCCCCCCAAAAAAAAAAAAAGAAAAAAAAACATATCCTATGGAAAGATATGATTGATATATCAAAGAAAAAAAGATAAATAAATAAATAAACATATGGATCCAAATTTAACTCTTTTCGTGTTTGCTTTTTTTTTCTGTGTAATGACATGGGATTGAGGAGAAATTTTATATTCGATTATTTCGGTATCGATAGTTGTTTCCTTAATTTGAATATACTGTTTCCTGTGGTCATAAAATTATTAAGATTTAGGTAGGAGCAATACTTTGGAAATATAATAATACCTACGACCATACTCAGAATTCTTAGACGTGTTAAAAAATTGAGCAATAAGAAGAAATGGAAATAGTTTCATAAAGCCACATGCATTAAAAGACAATTAACATGCTAAATTTTTACATTGTAGGCTGACTCACCACACCAACATTCCATGAAACCTAAGTAGTTATCCGTTAGATACATTAACTGTTCTCTGGAATCATAATTCAAAGCTGAAGTAATATCCCCACGATTAAAGATATAATGCTTTTGTCAATGAAGAACAAAAATGTATGGCTCAGAGCAGAGTCAACAAGGGTTCCCAAAATCCTATGTTTGGTTTTCAAAGAGTTGAAGAAAGCTCAGTAAAAAGGCAGAAGTTTATAGATTCTTTGCTGAAATCTTTGAAAGGCCGAATATCGAAAGTATTTGTTTACTTGTGCAAAGCCTTCGAGTAAAGTTGCTCTTTATTCATTATTCATATTTTGAGTAAGATGGGCAGATGGAAAACCTTTAAAGGGGTTAATAAGAAATCTTGTAAGGTGATACCCTGGATGGACATAATTTGAATGTTTTATACATTATTAAATTTCTTGAACTTTATCAGGGAAATATGCTGTTAATTTTCAATACATGTTTGCCAAGAGCTTGCGCTTTATAAAACTGTAATTATTATTGCATATTTTTTTTCTCTTATTTGCAATTCTAAATTTCAAATTGTAGGGTTTGTCATCCAAATTAATTTTAAATGTTCTAGTTGTAGAAAAATCTTGATGTCCTTTTGAATTTTCTTTATGATATTATTTAGAATAAATATTTGTTTCTATTAATCACATAAGTAATCAGGATAGCGAATAGAGAGCACCAGTTATTTTTGTTTTTCCTTTTTTTTTCCGACGTGGCTCGCTTCGCTCACATAAAAAGAAAAACTTCATTGCTTTATGAACTGGCTAGCTGTATAAGTGGAGCTGCCCAGTCTGCCCCATTGGTTATTACATCTTTGGATATTATTTCGGTGATATTTTTAAAACCTTAGATTTGTTTTTTTCTTCCTAAGTCACAAAACCTAAAATTCACTAAAATAAAATAATATCTTACCTTAAGATTGTGACGTCGAAGGTTGGATATCAACGGGGTTTCTGCCAGTTGTTGTATAGGAGGTGACGGAGAAAAAAAAAAAAGTTACTCAACAACGTCTCATTCGGTTTAAGGAAACAGTATCACAAGAACAAAGGGCTTGGCAGCGACCGACGGGAAGGGAAATACTTAAATAGGGCAGTGTGTAACATGACATAACAAAGGGTTGGGGCAGCATAAAACTATATGTAAAGTTTCACTATGGAAGGTTATTATTAATTAACACAAAAATCAGTGTAATCATTACGGCGTTTTTCAATTTAACTTGATAAATAAACGCATCTACAGTAGGTAGCTGATCTATAAAAAACTGAATGTAGCGCAGTAATCATGGCAAATAAAATGAGAAATCGCTAAAACAGAGCGTGTTAATAGGGTTGAATTTGTGAGATTATATATATATATATATATATATATATATATATATATATATATATATATATATATATATATATATATATATATATATATATATATATATATATTATATATATACATATATTATCAATAAATACTAAGGTACAACCCTAGTTGGGAACCAAGATGCTATAAACCCAGGGCATCCAAAAGGGAAAATAGCCATGCGAGGAAAGGAAATAAAGAAAATAAAATATTTTAAGCATAGTAACAACATTAAAATAAATATTTCCTATAAAAACTATAAAAAACTCTAAGAAAAAAAGAGGAAGAGAAACTAGATAGAAGTGTACCCGAGTGTACCCTCAAGCAAGAGAACTCTAACCCAAGACAGTGGAAGACCATGGTACAGAGGCTATGGTATTACCCAAGACTAGAGAACAATGGTTTGATTTTGGCGTGAACTTCTCCTAGAAGAGCTGCTCACCATAGATGAAGAGTCTCTTCTACCCTTACCAAGAGGAAAGTAGCCACTGAATGATTACAGTACAGTAGTTAACCCCTTAGGTGTAGAAGAATTATTTGGCAATCTTAATATTGTCGGGTGTATGAAGACAGAGGAGAATCTGTAAAGAACCGTAATCAAAGAGAAGGGTCCTATGCAGTACTCTCTGGCCAGTCAAAGGACCCCATAACTCTCTAGCGGTAGTATCTCAACGGCCAGTTGGTGCCTAGGCCAACCTACTACGATATATATATATATATATATATATATATATATATATATATATATATATATATATATATATATATATATATATATATATATATAAAAATATTTATATATATATATATATATATATATATATATATATATATATATATATATATATATATATATATATATATATATATATAACATGGATTGCTAAGATATACTGCCAAGCAAGGAAGACCCAGGCCTACATCGCTTAGGACTATGAAGAGTGAATTGGGAGATGATAAATAAGGAAGTATTGATTTAAAAGCTCAAGATAGAGAAGACAGGCGAAATCTAACCAAGGGCCTTTGCGTTAATAGACTTAGGAGGAGATGATATTGAGCATGATTATATATATATATATATATATATATATATATATATATATATATATATATATATATATATATATATATATATATATACTGGGTTAAAATCAGTGAATATATAAACAATGAGGTAGAGAATATGTATTATTTTTATGAAAATGCATTGAAATGTTGTAATAACGAAGAAAACGACAGATACAAGCCTCGGTAACAGGTTTAAACTTATGTAGATAAGAAATGTGATATTTCAACAACAAATAGCCTAAACACATACGGTATTAGATAGGTAAATTCTCGCAGAATACTTGAATGTCACGGGTAAAAGGTATTTTGGATCGGATTGGTAAAAGTAGTAAGATGAAGGGTCTATAAAAACACGATTAATCCTATTAATTGAGAGAAAGTAGGGGAGAGGTTCATGCCTAGAAGGTCTAAACTAGTTATAGTCCAGGAGCCAAGGGGTGTTTGCATCCATTTTATGTCCACCAAATTACCCACCTGATTTTGATAGTGGACCACCTTGGACACATTTTCAGCGAGGGTGTTTGTTCTGAAACCCGGCAGTAATGGAGATATTCACTAGTTTGTTAGAAATGCTCTGCTGCAAAATCGCTCCAAAAGTTAGGGGTACGGGAAATTAAAATTAACACAACATTGCACACAATTAACCTATGGTTTTGTGTTGGAGCTTAGATTGAAGCTAGTTTAGTTATCTACAGCATGAAAACAAGTTCAAGGTCATCAGATGAAAGTCAAGGTCACCAGAGGTCAAAGTGTGACGTAATTTTACTTATGCTTGAAATTAAGACTTTCTTTCATTTGAAGGCCAACAAAAAAAACTCATGATGATATAACTGTTTATTTGAATGCACATATGAATACCATACAATATTAGGTAATTTTAGAAAAAGAATTGAAGTCTCTAACACAAATAGTAGTCCTTTGAGGTTGAGTTGAAATATATCCAGCTTCTTTTGACCAATGGACGGCAACGCAGACTTGGAGGACTGCCTTTCTCCTTTCAAGATATATTTGCGGATGCAGTCATTGTGACAGTGACAGTACAAATCTGCAACATCCCACCCTCCCCCGTTATCAATTGCAGTTGAAACTTATAATGCTAAATCCCCTACTGCTGCTACCTCCGCGCGGTCATCCATGGCACCGGAGGAAGCAACAGGGCCTACCGGAACTACGTAAAAATCACCCTCCATTCATCCCCATTTCTAACGCGCTCTCTTGCTTCTCTCACAGCTATCCTCCTATCACCTAGAGCTTCCTTCACACCATCTATCCACCCAAACCGTTGCCTGCCTCTAAAACCTCTCCAATCAACTCTTGCATCCATAACCTTTATTAGCAGACAGCTATTTTCCATTCTCTCAACATGGCCAAACCACCTCAACACATTCATATCCACTCTAGATGCTAACTCATTTCTTACACCCGTTCTCACACTCACTACTTCGTCCCTAACCCTATCTACTCGAGATACACCAGTCATACTCCTCAGACACTTCATCTCAAACACATGCAATTTCTGTCTCTCCATCACTTTCATTCCCCACAACTCCGATCCATACATCACAGTTGGTACAATCACTTTCTCATAGAGAACTCTCTTTACATTCATGCCCAACATTCTATTCTTTACCACTCAAATCCCTAGCCCCCGCACTTTGCATCCTTCATTCACTCTCTGACGTACATCTGCTTCCACTCCACCATTTGCTGCAACAACATACCCCAAATTCTTAAACTGATCCACCTCTTCAAGTAACTCTCCATTCAACATGACCTTCAACCTTGCACCACCTTCCCTTCTCGTACATCTCATAACCTTACTCTTACCCACATTAACTGTCAACTTCCTTCTCTCACATACCCTTCCAAATTCTTTCACTAATAGGCCAAGCTTCTCTTCCGAGTCTGCAACCATTACAGTATCATAAGCAAACAACCGATTTACTTCCCATTTATAATCATTCATAAATATATATATATATATATATATATATATATATATATATATATATATATATATATATATGTATATTCCTAACTCTTTATTTACCAGATAATTAATGTAATTTTCGAAAAAATCAGACGTTTTTCCAAAGGTTATACCTGTTTATTTTCAAATGAAATTATTGTCTCGTTCTTATCTATGATGAAACCGTTAAATCGATTGAACTACTACTACTACTCATTAGAATAATCATCAACATCAATATCTATTTAAGAACTTGATTATATTGAAAACATTTATATGTAGCAGGCATGCGGGTAAACCTTCCAATAGAGCATGTATGAATGATTCGGGTGACGTATTTAAATGTCTTGTGAAATTGATAATGTCGTTTACCATAAACAAAATGAAATCATGATCTCTGTCATTTTCCATAAAATATTTATTGTATGGAATTCCCCCTCCAGCAACCTAAACAAAAATCGTATATTGCACCTGCATTCCATTTATTTAAAATAGATGAATGGATGAATTGTGTATATATATATATATATACATATATATATATATATATATATATATATATATATATATATATATATATATATATATATATATATATATATATATATATATATAAATGTGTGTGTGTAATCAAGAATGAATGTTCATTTTCCTGTTCTCATGGTCAAGTCCCCCTCTAACCCCGTTGTTTAATTATTCTCTCTTTACTACGGTTTCAAGAGGTTAATGAGTTCTCCATAACAAGTAACTTCCACCATATAGAATAGCTGTATCAATGACTAAGCATGAATATCTGTTATATACGAATTTGAGATAAACAGAACTATATCAGATATTTATGAGCTCCTGATGATTAGCATTCAGTGTTTTCCTTATTTTGTATCTCGAGATATTACAGCCATTCTTTACTCTCTCCTATTGAAATGGCATGTTATCTTTTCCCACGATAATATAAAAACATATTTACGGGGAAATAATACATTACCAATGACACCTTAGCACAGTGAATTATGAGAGAGAGAGAGAGAGAGAGAGAGAGAGAGAGAGAGAGAGAGAGAGAGAGAGAGAGAAATGAAATAGGAAGAATAAGTCACACTCATATTCAACGATGTGAAAGGGGCTAGAAATTATTCTTCCCCAGGGAATGAGATAAGAAAGGAGGAGGATGGGAGGAGAGAGAGGAGGGGATTTCATGGAAGCCATTGTGTTCCCAATCAGATAGTTACGGTGACCCTTTGTTTAAAATTGTTTGAATCAAAGGACTTCCTATGCTTAAAATTACATTGGATTAACGGTTTTGGGAAATTCTCAAGTGTGGTTTTGATAGCTACATCAGCTATTTAAGTTTCATGGTGTTTTAAAAGGCTTCGTGAATTCATGTTGCTCAAGCTACTTCGGAAATTTTTCTCTCATTCTGTCTATTACTGGACGTTATCCTTATAAATCATTTCTGAGAGCCACTTTTTTAACAAGTTGACTGAAAGTTTTCTTTTCTTTTAATAATTAGTTAACATTCTATTAATACCAACAATTGGGTATATATTAGCATATCACTTCGACATATGGACAGATTATAGTGTAAATAAATTACAATTTTTTTTTTTTTTTTTTTTTTTTTTTTTTGGTGGTGGTGGTGGTCCCTGTGGAGTGTTATTTATATCGGTTTTAATCATATACAAACATTATTAATCGAAAAAAGATTGTTAAAATAGACTCTCCTTGGCTCATTCTGAAATATTCTCGAGAAGTTGAGCAGTCCACTGATTCCTAGTAACTAAACGCCCACTTTACTAAAATCAACAAATTACGAGCTGGTTATCAACAACATATATCTAATAACCGCAGAGATCCAAGATGAAAGTATTTACTGACTAAACAGAAAAGAGGGGTTGTCATAAACTCTGTTTATCAAAGAAATTAAAGAACTAATGTTTGCTTTAATCGCCTTTCCTGGATTACTCATTGTCGTATATAAATTCAAATGTAAACAACTGCCTGGGCAATTAGTGTAGCCAGGCATAAAGTGGCAGGCTTCCTACCACAAAATGTGAACTTAAAATAGTTATAGCATCTCTCTCTCTCTCTCTCTCTCTCTCTCTCTCTCTCTCTCTCTCTCTCTCTCTCTCTCTCTCTCTCTCTCTCTCTCTCTCTCTCTCTCTCTGGCACACACAGACACACACATGCATATATACTGCCTATATATGTTGGTTATGTTGTTTGATAAACTAAATGAGCATGAATGATTATGTCATGTTTCGTTTAGAG
>NC_090736.1:108696752-108699252 GCF_036898095.1 Palaemon carinicauda
CGCATTCATTTATGTGCATTACCTGTGTATATGTGCAAATATACATTTCAGCATATACATGAATAACTTTTGATTTGTCTTTTAAGGTAAACCCATACTGGCATCTGAAATGACATAATGAACATCACGCCTGGATAATGGATTATGAGCTTCACCAGAGTAAACCCATGCGAGTTGGGTCCTCCCATGTTACTTGTTTGAATCTTTTTTTATGGCATATTATTATGCATATATCTGTATGTATGTTCTTACTTTCACTGTTCCATATATAATGTAAAAAATTTCCACTAATAAAGCATTAATATTGAAGAGGTAAGACTAAACTAGCTGCTATCCACTCCATATTTTTTATTTTCATTGTTATTATCTGATATATCTTAGCATCACATACCCTGGGTCCAAGTTCCATTGATTAAGGGTACACTCGGGCACGTTGTTCTGTCTTGTTTCTCTTCCTCTTGTTTTGTTTAAGTTTTTATAGTTTATATAGGAGATATTTATTTTAATGTTGTTTCTCTTAAAAATGTTATATTTCCTTGTTTCCTTACCTCTCTCGGCTATTTTCCCACATTAAGCCCCTGTGCTCATAGCATCCGGCTTTTCCAACTAGGGTTATAGATTAGCAATTAAAATAATAATAATAATAATAATAATAATAATAATAATAATAATAATAATAATAATAATAATAATAATAATAATAAATATTATTATTATTATTATTATTATTATTATTATTATTATTATTATTATTATTATTATTATTATTATTATAAAGGTAATCTAACTTTTCTATCTAGCCTCGTTTGAACTTTTGTATTATCAATATATATTTTGCTCTGGTATTTCAAACTGCATGATAGTCATTGAAGCTTGTTATAAAATTGTCCTTGAATAATTTTATGCTTTTGGTACCACAAAGGTAAAACGGTATTTCCCCTCTTTTGAATAATTAAAATGGTTCAACTGCCCTCCCAATAAAAGATTTCAAATGTGCATCAACCCGGAAAATGTAAAACTTCCTTTTTTTACTGGCGATACAATAGAAGGGGACAGATTTTATACTGCCCATTGTAGTGTATCTGATCAAAATGCTGGATCCATTGTCCTTTCATAGTTTCTTGAAATAAACATACATCCGTGTAATCAACTTCACAAGAAATTCTTCTGAAAAGCTTATTTAATGCCAAATACATCATCAACATGACTTAAATAGGAAATAAAACTTTTCTTCTAAAAATGACGTTATCAAATACAATCAGAAAAGTGAAAAAACATCTAACAACCGTAATTCCAGTTATAATTCGTAGTTATGAATATACGTTGATGATTGTACACTTGATCCTTTCAAATTTATATTTTTCAAAAATTTTCATGTTTTTCGCATGATTCATAACTTGAACGAAAACTAAAAAGATAAGTTAAGTTTATTGACTTAACTTAGTGATATTTTTCTTTTCTCTTTTATCAAATAACAATTATGACTAGTCTCACGAACTAGCAATCTGTAAGTAACAGTATTATGTTGATATGATTTAGATTCCTGATAAGGATCCCTGAATTAAAACCAGCTATCAAGAGATATATATATATATATATATATATATATATATATATATATATATATATATATATATAT
The DNA here is from genome assembly GCF_036898095.1 of Palaemon carinicauda. Lineage (NCBI taxonomy): Eukaryota > Metazoa > Arthropoda > Malacostraca > Decapoda > Palaemonidae > Palaemon > Palaemon carinicauda. The sequence continues at coordinate 108,698,392 of NC_090736.1, forward strand.
ATATATATATATATATATATAAATTGCCACTAATAATGGAAATTAATTAACTATAGGGAGTGTATTCTCTTTCAAGAAGACTATAGATTTCAAATATAACTGAAATATATCAAACTTATTTTTCATCAACATAAAAAAAAAGCAATTTTAAAGCAACAGAGGCTGCTGAACGCACATATTTTTTCCCCACTTTGGAATCTGAACCGGTTTCTTCCCTTTTATAACGTTGAGAGCAACTTTCAGTAAACTAACTGCGGAAAGCTTTTTGCTTTGGCCACGAGAAAAGAAAGTAAAGTGACATCAGAAGAACCTTAACACTTTGGCAGGCGAAAGGATTCCGAAATCTTTTAAACATGAAAAATTCAGTTTTCTTCTACAATTTTTGGGCTTTAAAGAAAGCAGATTTACCTCTGTGAAATTAGTCATTTTGGACTATATTTTCTACAAATCTCCTAGGTATCCAATGTGCTCTTTTATATAAATGTATAATTATGAATGCACACAAACATACATACATTCATATCGGAAGGAAACAAAACTATGTAAATATAACTTCCATTTTCTAATTATAATCTCTTATTACTGAAGGATTCCGTTCAAACCTTCTGTGTTGTAAATTATAAAAATTTAGCAGGAGATATTTTCTTCACCAGAATAATTTAGTCTTAAGCAGTGTAAACTATCAAATTATTATTTCTTCTAACAAAGGAACTTTATTCTAAGGTCATTACGCTATAAATTCCCATAAAAAGATAAGATAAAAAAACCGCAAATTTAAAAATTCAGAACTCGAGAAATACTTCCATTTGAATGTTTAAATAAAATGTTCATGTTGTTGAGTTAGCATTTGTTCTCTTCAAT
>NC_090736.1:108711752-108744252 GCF_036898095.1 Palaemon carinicauda
GTTAATTAAGGCATTTACTCCTGTCATAATAAAGCCCAAGTCACGTGAATCGGGTAAGTAGGTGAAACAATTCGAATGCGTACACTCCCCGTCCCCCCTCTCTCCTTTCTTTCCTCTGTCAAGACCAAAGACTATATACTGAAGGAAGATAGGAAGGCTCAAAATAGAATGTTAATACGCTAGTTGGCAACTCCAAAGTGAACACAATCGTTGGTTGCTCCGATTTCAGATGGCGTTGTAGGTATACATCGTTTGTCGTCTGTTTGTTTACATTCAGAATTTGACTGTACAGTTGACTCAAACAAAATCATGGCGCCGACAGTAAAGAAGTCACACAAGTGTGTTGTGTGCCATAAACAAAAAGAAACCGATCCTCATTTGGTATTTCACAGGTTCCCTAAGGACAAAGAATGGTGAGTACAAACAGTATAATACATGCAGTATGTGTTGCTAATAAATAAGCCCCACTGATATTGGATGTAAGACTAAGGCAAGGCATCCACAGGAAATCTCTTTTGTTTTTCATTTTTTGTTGGCTTGTATGCTACCTTATTTCTATTTCCAACCCCCTTTTGATTATTTTTGTGTGTGATACAATTTTGTGTTATTTTGATCCTTTTGATTGTACATTTATTAGTTTATAATACTAAACTATACATGAGTGTATCATGCTTTTCCATTTCAATAAAAATAAAATACAATTGTGTTTTTATACACCTAATATCTCTCCATCTTACAGTGGCCTACAAACTGTAATCAAATGTATGCCTACACATAAGCATTTGTGGCTAAGTTTAACAAATCAGATATACACTATGTTTTAATTTATTCGAATGTGGTATTGTATAGAACATTTAAAAATGGTTGTAATATACTGTACAATACTTAAATTTGCAAGAAAATTAACTAAATCATAAGAGATATAGCTATTGAATTTCTGAAAAATAGAGTGAGAAAAATAATTTGCAATTTAGTTACCTAAAATTTAAGAATATCATGAATATATGAGTAAAATATACTGACATAGTAATGCAAATTATGAAAAAATATGTCGCAAAATTAACAATCGAATTCCATCCTATATACCCGTAAGCATTACCGCTCTGAATGTTTGGTTGCTCGCTCAAGAGATGGAGCCATTCGTTTCGCATGGGAGTATCTGGCATCTTTTCATAGCACACTCATTTGTGTGTTAAAAGCCTGAGCCTTCCTATCTTCCTTCAGTATATAGTCTTTGGTCAAGACCTTCCTCCTATCCCTCCAGTAACTCCCTCTCCTAGTGTCTCCGGTGTCGCTTACTATACCTTTTCTGTAACCTATTATATTTGTTAATAACTGATAGAATTGATATGTTGGATCCTTGTTATAATTCTTATCAACATTTCATGATATTATTGTATTTCGTCAGGGTGTATAAGGAGTTTATAGCCTTTAGCCTATTTATCCAACTTGAACCTGCCCTGTGGGCTTCTTTCAACTGTGTTTACATTATGAAACACGCGTTTTCCTAAGGCAGGATTGATGCACTTTACTCTCCTTGAAAGGCTTGTGTGAAATAAACAAAAGCTGTAGAACACAAACAGAATTATGCTGTGGTACAAATGATTATAATAATTAAAACTATGATGAAAAATCTACAAACTTCATAATTTGTTAGGCTGATATTTTACCATTACACTCACACACACACACACACACACACACACACACACATATATATATATATATATATATATATATATATATATATATATATATATATATATATATATATATATATATATATATATATATATATATATATATATATATATATATATATATATATATATATATATATATATATATATAGTATATATATATACTGTATATATATATATATATATATATATATATATATATATATATATATATATATATATATATATATATATATATATATATATATATATATATATATATATATATATATATATATATATATATATATATATGTATATATATATATATATATATATATATATATATATATATATATATATATATATATTTGTATATGTACATATAAGGAATAAATTATAGGGTAAATATTAAGATTCACTTATTCATTTATATGCTTGTGTTTCTAATGCCACATTGTGTTATTGTGTCCAACAAACCTGAAGTTTCTCCTACCTTTTAAGACTAATCCTTAGTTTATTGTTAGCTTGTTCCTTTCTGGGTATGGAATGGAGACGTACTGCAATCACATTTCTGATTTTACTGGGGTAAATTACCATGCCAGTCATGAATAGGATGGGAAAACATCCTCAGTGAAACAAACACTAAGACAACAAACTGCTTAGGCACAAACCATAACATATACTCAAATTATGATTGTTAATGTTAAAGTGAGCAAATGCACAGTAAAAATATCGGTCAACTTATATAACTCTTCATTACATTTACTCTACCTTTCAAAGGGGGGTAAAACCCATCAATCCTGCCTTTGGTAAATGTGTTTCATTATTTTTACACAGTTGAAGGAAGCCCTCAGGGCAGTTTCATCAAGTTGGATGAAATACAACAGTATTATGAAATGATACTAAGAGTTATAACAAGGACCCAACATATCAATTCAATCTGTTATTAACAAATATAACAGGTTACAAAAAAAGGTATAGTAAGCGACACCGGAGACACTAGGAGAGGGGGTTACTGGAGGGATAGGATGAGAGTCTAGAAAGAGAGAGGAAAGGAGAGTGGAGGGACGGGCAAGTGTACACATTCGAATTGCTTCACCTACTTACCCGATTCACGTGACTTGGGCTTTATTATGACAAGAGTAAATGCCTTAATTAACGAGATTTGCCGGTGCATTAAAGTATAAAAAATTAGGAGGAGGCATATAGAGTGTTGTGTCAAAGTACCATTCTGATCAAGTAATTAGTATGGGAGATATTTACGAAAAACACACTATTTTTTGCCTGAAATGCATAGTAGTAAGTATGAAAATATTCTTCTTGATCATCATCATCATCATCGTCTCAATCTATATGTGTATTACCGAAAAGGGCCTAGGTTAGATTAAAATAATCCATATGGGTACTATTAGTAGAGGCCTGTTACATTGGTTTTCAATGTAATCAAGGCTGGATTACTACATTTGCATTTACCTCAAATATATGTATATTAGTGTTGTATTTGATAATCCCATCTTGTCGCGGGTGATGGAGAAAATGATAATCTTCTGTATTATAAAAGTTGTTTCTTTTCTAGCTACGTTACTGCTATATATGCTGTATATTTTTCTGAAAATGGCTTAAAAATTAATGCCAATAAAACTCAGTTCTTGTTTATAGGATCTCGTCAATATATTAACCGACTGCCAGACAATATTTCAATTAAAGTAAATAACGTCAACATCAAACCTAATGAAAGCTTAAAAAATCTTGGTGTAATTATTGATAGATTCTACACTTTTGATACTCGTGTAGAAAAGATATACAACAAGGCTAAGGTAGTGCTGTATTTCCTAATTAAAAAGAAAGGTCAATTTGATGAGACGAGCAGAACATTAGTTGTTGAGGCATTAATAATAATTCAAGTATCCTATTGCTCCACTATATGGTATGGGTGTTCATATTAAGCGTACCAAAAATACAGAAGATTTAAAATTTTGTATCGAATGTCCCCGCAGGTGATAAAAAAAGAAAAATAGGATCATTCCACACCGTATATTATAAAACTGGAATGGATGAAAATATAAAATAAACAAGTTTATGAAGTTTGTATATTTATTCCTAAGATATTGCATGAACTAATACCCCAAAGAATATTAATATTGGAAACCATCGAACAGACGAGATCTCTTCAAGCTAGGCAGAGCAGTAATCTGATGGTTCTATGTAGGTGAACAGCAATAGCTGATAGGGCAAAATCAGTCAAGGGACCTAGATTATGGAACGCGTTGCCTGTGGATATTAGGGAATGCAGAAACTTACGCGTTTAAAAAAAATTGAAATCATTCTTATTTGAGAGCCAGCAATGATTATAATAATATAGTTGAAGTGTACAACACATTGGTTACTTTTTAGTGACTAGTTTACAGTTTATAATGTATGTATGAAAACAAATTTACTGAAATTTTAACTGCATTTTTATTCTTATTGGGGAAATTTATTGTCACTCTATTTTCAGACAATATGTATGTATATGTGCGTGTATATGTATCTATGTATATATTCATTATTGACCGTATGTAAATAAAATTTTACCTTATTAGACACTACAAAGTTCTTAAATGTTTATATATCATGTGTTTTAGACGTGTCTTGAAAACATCCTAATTTACCTAATATACCTGATTTGTATGTAAATTTCGATTTTTAATGTAAAATTTCAAAGTTTTATTGAATACGTAATATTATATAATTTATGGATTTTAGATCTTAGTGCAATGCCATCCTTCATGTATCTTAAATGCAATTACTATATAAGAATCTGTTAATGTAAATACATTCTCTATGTAACAGAATACCCATTGCTTTGTGGAATAAAAGAATCATTATTATTATTATTGCTACTTATGTTAGCCAGCTTTACTACGTTTCACCTCTGAGTGACTCTCAACTCCTGTCTCTCGTCATGTAAACAAACTTTAGCATAAAAAGATACGGAAATAACAAAAAAATATCACTCTCAAAGACTGGAATCAACTATATTACTAAAGTAAGAAGAAACACGTCCTATCTATGAGGTATCTTATAAAAGACACATATTTTTTTATAAAATACCCTATTACACTTATAATCAACGTTCAAAAATCACCTATCAGTGCTATACTATGAAACATTAGTTTGAATACACGTAGCGAGTGTGGTACCCCAGTATAAAATATACTGTAATATATAACGGTCTCCTCATCCTTAACTAGACAGTGTACCAAACTTTTACAAATCTAATCTTCCAGGGGCTTCCCTCTGTTCGTCCTGTTATGAAGTAATCTAACTTCTTCCTCTGCTGGTACATTAATATATTCTGGATCTACATTTGATGTTTGAGTATCTTGATTAATATCCGATTCTTTTGATCTAACTACTTCTTTTAGTTTTCCATCTCTAACATTCACATGATCTCAGGGTTTTTATTTAACTGTCGTAATTAATCAACCTGACTTTTTTTTTTAAATTGAACGTCATAATGTGAATTTTGTATCTCTCTTACAATCTTTCCTGGTGTCCATTTTTCTGGAGTATTGCATGTTCTTACCATGACATTAGATAAAGGGAAAACTGTCTTACTTTTGGAATATTTTCTACTTGTTTATAAGCTTTCTCTTCTAAATCACTTTGTAAACCTAGATAAAACTATTTCTACTTAAACCTAATCCTCCTCCCCATAACAAATTTGATGGTGTCACACCTGATTGTTCTAGATCAGGGTGGTCCAACTACAGTCCCTGGCCACTTTTGTGGCCCTCCAACACTGACCTAATTATGCAGTATGATTTAATGTGTCGAAACCTTATTGGACCTAAATGATCCCTCCTGAATACTAACAAAATGAAAAATGATAAATAATGAAATGAAACTGAAATCACACATTATAGTAGAATTTCAATATCTCTCTCTCTCTCTCTCTCTCTCTCTCTCTCTCTCTCTCTCTCTCTCTCTCTCTCTCTCTCTCTCTCTCTCTCGATTTAAGCCATGCGTTCAATACCAATGTTTATTTTACTTTTGACGGTAGGTAGAATAACAATAATAATAACAAATATAAATGTAACCAGGGTAATGAAAACCACGTGAATAGAATGGGGATGGAGCCCCTGCTGTTTCGAATAGTTTTCACAGTGTGCCTCTGTTTTGCAGTTAAGCACTATTGTTCATAAGGTCTTTCAATATTGAGTTAAAGTCAGAAAAGAAAATGCTCTGGTATGAACAGACCATATGATATGAAGTGTGAAAAAGAATATTGTGTGGCATCAAATAGGTTTTGTTCTTAAGGAATATGTTCGAAGGCATTGTGAGACATTGCACAAAGAAAAGTATGCTCAATTGCGGGAAAATCACAAAGTAGTATATTGAATATCTTGATGGGCAAACATCAACAGCAAAATCATAGGTTACATAACTTCTGGAAACCACAAACAGCTAGTCTTACTGCTTTATAAGAAGTTACTTTGGAGCTTATAGGAAATAGAAAATCATTTATGGGTGGAAAATTAATAAAGTAGTGAGAAGTAAAATAGCAGAAGAGTTTGATGAAGAAAATTTACCTGGTAGTAAAATAATTTGAAAGTGTGTCATTATCTTACCAAAGAGTTGTAATAATAGTAAATGAATTTGATCAGTAGGTTTCCATAGAACTTAAAAATACAATGAAACATCGCAAGTACTTTTTACTGGATTTAGAAGAGAGCATTGATGTAAGTGACACAAGTCAGTTACTTACATTTGCCGGCACCATTGGCGAAGATTGTGTGGTACACGAATAATTGTCAAGATGCAGTCATTGAATGATGATAACAGATATTTATATATATATATATATATATATATATATATATATATATATATATATATATATATATATACATACACACACACACACACACACACATATATATATATATATATATATATATATATATATATATATATATATATATATATATATATATATATATATATATATATATATATATCCTTTGAAGGATTATAAGTTGCTGAAAATGTATGTTTCATACCATTTACATTACAAAACTATAAACTCTTGTGAGGTGAACTGTTCAATATTGTCTGTTAAATTCGTTCTGTAATACCATGTGTAGAAAAAAAATTGCATCATATCTTAATATTGCATAACGTTTTGTCTTAATTGGAATTAGTTCTGCTAATTTACTGGAAGCGTCTCACTTACCAGAAATAAATAACCTACAAAACGACCAGTAAAATTTATGTGCAGTCTTTGTCATGGATACTTTAGGAACTCTCACGGGTGCATTCTAGCAAAATAGGATTGTTGTGGTGTATAACACAATCTATGTCCCTACTAATCAATAAATTCTTTAAAACCTTATTAAGTACTGGGTGTTTCTTGGTATTGTGCGCATTATCCTTTGCTGTAATGGATACATCATATGCTGATGATAACAATATAATGCCATCATACTCTTTTGAAGCTTTGTATAATGGAAATACAGATAAATAATCTGCATTACCCATCATTGATGTTGGATGATATTCTATATAATAGCAGTATGCGGTTGATGTAGTTTCCCAACGTGTTTATCTTGCAGCTACCAAAGTAGGAAAACATGCTTTTGGACCCAATATTGCAAATAAAGGTTTATGATCTATAACAAGTGGGAACTTTTTTCTACCATAAAGATACATATGAAATTTCTTACCTCCGTACACTAATGCTACATTCTTTATCTAGTTGAGAGGGATTCCTTTCGGTGCTGTTCAATACTTTAGAAGCGAATGCAAATGGTTTTCTTTTGCATCTGGCATTACATCAACTTATGTTTGAGGCGTCACATACTAATTCAACCAGTAATTCCATTTAAATTTGTACTAGGAATGTAGGTATATTATTTCCTGATTGATTCATTTAGGAAATTCCCGACATTTTTTTGTCAAATTCCACTCTACACCCTTATTCAGTAAGTTGTAGAATGATTGTGCAATTGCAGATAATTTTTTTTTAATGAAATTCCCATATAATGTCACTAAACCTAAAACTGTCTGAAATTCCTTGACATTTTCTGATACCTTTGATGATTTTACTGCATTATTTTCACCCTAATTTTATGAATACCTATGCCAATAGTTCCAAACTTATAATCAACTTCTAAAATACATTTGCTCTTATAGTAAATACTCTAATATTTTGTCCCTTAAACTTCTTTAGAACTGTTCGTAATCTTTCTCTGTTTTCTTTTATCTTTGTTGGAGTCCAAAATATCATCTATTAAAATAAATACTCCTTACACTCCTGAATATTTTTATCCATAGTTTGTTGCGAGAGAATTAGACTGCATGCTATACCATAAGGTAACCTCTTTGGTCTATAAAAATCAAAGGATGTATTTACTATACATAATTCTATCGAATTTCAGGCTATGGAAAGCTGTCTAATGTCCAACATGGGAAATAAAGTCCATCAGGTCTTTCTGAATTGGTATTGGACGTTGAGATACCTGAGGCTATGGATTGTTATCTCCGTATAACCTAACCTCACCATCTTTCTTCAAACTAGGAATTTATGGTTTACCCCAATCTGATTATGTATAATTTTCGGAGGAATCTTCACTTTCTAAACTCCTGATTTCTGTTTCCACTGCACTTTTCAACGCATATGGTACTTGTCTTGGAACTAAAAATCCAAGAGTGCTATCTGCTTTCAAGACTAAAATTGCAATTCATTATGTGCACTTGTCACCTTCAAAATTCATGGTCAACCTAATTTTGGATACTATAACCAATCCTGACTGAGTGAAGTTTGTCCTTCACATTTAACTACAGATAATGGCATTCTATCTAACTTCTGTTTTATATATATATATATATATATATATATATATATATATATATATATATATATATATATATATATATATATATATATATATATATATATATATATATTTATATATATATATATATATATATATATATATATATATATAAATATATATATATATATATATATATATATATATATATATATATATATATATATATATATATATATATATATATATATATATATATATACATAACATAGTGCTTCCTTTTATTTCAATCTCAACCGATGTTATTTCGTTAGTCACTTGATATATATTAAGACATTTCAAATACTTTTAAACTACATAATCTATTTCTTCTGTGGAAAATTACTTTTTTTTAAATTACAGGGATTAATATAAAAGCCTTCAAATTAATGATAAAGACTCACATCTATCTTACAATTATACCCTTTGACAAGAAACCCCACAGGTACCCGTTCCATTAACTTCGCAATATCAAACTGACCCTTCGAGGGGGTGCAACAGGGAAGTGATACTAGAGAAAAAAATAATCTTTATAAAAACACTCCTTTGGGTAAACCCTTTAAAAGTAACCATTATATTATCAAAGGTTTGTTTGTTTGGAAGTTAAGATATTTTAATCAGATTTTGGATATGAAATAAAACTCAGATTTACACTATATCGCAAATGGAATAGCTGTTAATAGTTCTTTAATAATACACATTATATCTAAAAATTACCTTTATTAAAAAAAAACCTAAAAATACTATGCAAAAACGATACGCTGAAATCGTAAGGTATCCTGTGAAAAAACTCAAACGACCATATTATAGAACATGTCTATGAGTAAATGCAAATATATATATATATATATATATATATATATATATATATATATATATATATATATATATATATATATATTTATATATATATATATATATATATATATATACACATACATATATATATATATATATATATGTGTGTATATATAAACATATATATATATATATATATATATATATATATATATATATATATATATATATATATATATATATATATATATATATATATATACCTATATATATATATATATATATATATATATATATATAGGTATATATACATATATATATATATATATATATATATATATATATGAATATATATTTTTATACATACATATATATATATGTATATATATATATATATATATATATATATATATATATTCATATACACATAAATATATACTTATAACTATATATATATATATATATATATATATATATATATATATATATATATATATATATATACATATAAATATATATATATATATATATATATATATATATATATATATGTATGTATATATATATATATATATATATATATATATATATATATATATATATACATACATTCATATATATATACATATATGCATATATGTGTGTGTATATATATATATATATATATATATATATATATATATATATATATATATATATATATATATATATATATATAGATAGATAGATAGATAGATAGATAGATAGATAGATACACACATACATACATACATACATATATATATGTATATATATATATATATATATATATATATATATATATATATATATATATATATGTATATATATTTACACACACACACACACACACACACATATATATACATATATATATATATATATATATATATATATATATATATATATATATATATATATATATATATATATATATATATATATATATATATATATATATATATATCCATATATATATGTATATACATATCAATATATATATATATATATATATATATATATATATATATATATATATATATATATATATATATATATATACATATATATAAATATATGTATATACATATATATATATATATATATATATATATATATATATATATATATATATATATATATATATATATATATATATATATATATACAGTATACACTACTCTCTGTGATATATGAAATTTTCACAAAATTCATATTTTGCTGAATAGAGAGATAGGTAAACTTTGAGAATGTATTCCACAACTGACCATATTCATGTAACAAACTGACTGATGGAAAAATCAACAGAGTATGACAATCCAATTTCTATAGCATTTACAGACAATAAGAAAGCTTTTGATTCAGTCAAATCTTCGGCAGTAATAAAAGCCCGTCATCGACCAGGAATAGATTAATCTTATTCTACGACCCTTGGAGATATCTATATAAAAAGTACATAAGTTCTAAAACTACATAAAAGATGTAAAAAAAAATCAGATTGAGAAAGGAGTTACAGAGGAGCTCCAGGTCTCTCCTAAATTATTCACTGGGCCCAAAAGAATTTTATATGATTTTCAATTTGGAATATATATGAATGAATATTAATCGAGAATACCTTAATAACTTAAAATTTGCAGATGAGATAGTTGTGTTCAATGAATCATGGGAGGAATTGCAAAAGATGATAGAAGATTTGAATAGAGAACGAGGAAATGTAGGACTGAGAAATGAATATGATGAAAAATGAAAATAATCAATGAAAAAAAAAGACAGACAACAAATGATAGTTATGGAAAAACCTTTAGAATAACTATATCCCCAGGACATGAGTATGAAATTAAACTAAGCATAAGCATGTGATGCAGAGCTTTTGGTAAACAAAATGAGATTACAAAATTAAAACGACAATTTCTTTAAAAGGAAACGTCTTTAATCGGATAGACCTTCCAGTTTTAACTTACGCATCAGAAAATAAAAGCTTTATTAAAGCCTTAAAACATGAGCTAGTTACAAGTTGAAATGCCATGGAAATAAAGATTATGGTAATAACAATAAAACACTGATAAAAAGCCACAGGGATACGATAGTAAACTAAAGTAGAGTATATTCTAGCAACATGTAAAAAAAATAAATGGTCTTGGGCAGGAAATAAGAATGAAAGATAATAGAAAGACAATAAGAATGGTAGAATGATCCCCTAGAAACTACATAAGAACCAAGGAAAGGAAGAAAACCCGATGTTTTAACTAACTTACAAAGTTTACAGGTGTGGAACGGCATAGGTAAAGAGAGGTATAGCCAGCTCATATGATGAATTCCACTCAAGTAGGATTAAGTAAATGAATATAAATTACATAAGACTATCGTCATTCCTTTAATTATATTTTCATTTAGTTTCGTATATGTAAATTTACGTTGTGTCTAGGGAATAACTTTTCATTTCATGTATTTTGTTATGAAGTCTTATGTAATCTTATAGGTATGTTTTATGACATACATGAGGGATTTCATCTTTTTTCCCACGTAGTTAGAAAATCCATGAAAATTCTAGACTAAAGTTTCCTCTTTTTTGTAATGTTACATGCGGCGGTGGGTGGAGTTAGCTGATTGTTTCCCTCACGGTAATATGTTGATAACCTGCTTTAAACAACAAAGTTGGCAACGTTGACTCCACTAGACCATGACCCCATGCTTCTAGTAAGCCGAACTGGAATGTTCTGGAATTAATGAAGTTAATAAATATAGGACCTAGAAATGCATAAGAAGCTGAAGAGATCCACACTATCCTTTTGAAAGAGCAAACATCCCCAGCCCTCTCTCATCTCAAGCGTGCATAGTGTATCCTCTCAAATGTGAAAATGTGAAAAGTGATTTCTTTCCAACATATACCGTTTATAGTGTTGAATCAAACATTGGTGATATTCTTGTATGCCTAAGTTAAAACTGTAGTCAGTTAATGTAAGTACATTTTATAATATACATTTTTGTAAGTGGCCCTGTGAGATTAGGTTAAACAGTCAACTGTATATATTTTGCTTAACCGTTCGGTAATCTTATGTGAGCCAAAGGACGCAAGAGTATTAGTAAAGTATATATAAGTGTAATTTAGATTTATTTCCTATAATTGTTAAAGTGTCATTTATTAATACATTAATTGTCAAAATTTGATATTCACATAAATGAATTTACAGTGAAAGAAGGCATGTATAATATTTGGTAGTATCATTTTATTGTCTTAGTCTAAGACTTGGTTAAGATTTAATATTTCAAGTGATTTGATTTTTGTGGTAAATTTAATGTGTTAACTTTTTATAGAATATATTTATTATTGTAAAGTGTGTATTATTTCAATTACCAATATTTTTTCTCAGTGCCTTGTTCGTATCCCCTGACTAAAAACCGAAATAAGAGGTTGCTTTTGGAATAGTTAACGTAAGGTAATCATTTAGTTTGTTTGTTTTTTAATGTAAAGGGAAGATAACTTTTAGAAATTCAGTGTTTATATATATATTATTGTCAGGGAGCTGCGTATTAGTCTCAGAGTTCGGAGTTTTTCTATTGTATATAAAATTATGTAAGTTACACAGGTGAGTTCTGGAGCTCAGGAATTTATGTAATTTGCTGGTCGTAATATATATTTAAGAGTGCCCTGACCTGGGATCAAGCAAGTCTGTTTAAATATTGGTGATAACAGGTCCGTGTTTTGATTAAAGGTTTGAACAGTTTAGTGTTGATAGTATTCTGTTTAATGTTAGGATATATTTTTGAAGACGTATAATTTTGGAAAACCCAATTATTTAAGAATTCTTGGAAGATAATGTAATTTAAGCTCAGTGGCTCTCTATCTTAATATCATGTGGCGGCCATCCAAAGAGTGGAATGATTAAAGCCCAAATCAAGTGTCAAGCCTTAAAAACATTGATCATCTCAGGAAAGTTGACAGAAGAATATATTGTAGCAGTTTACAAACTTTTGGAGAAGGCTGAATCAGAATTTGTAGCGAAGCAAGTATCAATTCGCCTGAGAACTGAAGGAATAAAGCAGAAAATAATATAGAGGCTGAGATTCAAGAAATTGTAACGGAAGAGATTTTGATTAAGTTGAAGAGGAGGGCAGAATGGGAAGAAAGAGAGAAGAGGCCAGAGAAATTGTAAGACATGCAAGGGAAATGGAAGAGAAAGAGAGAAAACAGGAGGAAAAAGAGAGAAGAGAGGCAAGAAAAAATGCAAGATATGCAAGGGAATTAGAACTGTTGAATGCTCGTGCAAGGTTGTCAACAAAGCCATGTGTAACCCCTGCTTTGCACGATCTCATGTTTAATGTGACGAATGTGCAGAGGTTGATCCCAAAATTTACAGAAGAAGCTCCCGACAAATTCTTTGATCATTTTGAAACGTCTCATCAACGATGGAATAGCCAGAAGATAAGTGGCCTGATTTATTGCAGTGTGTCCTTATTGGAGAAGAATGCAGTGCAAATCTTGCCTTGTCTCAGGACCAGAGGAAAGGGTTTCAAGATGTAAAGAGAAGCGTCTGCAAGTGTATCAGATAACCCCTGAATACTATGAAGAAAATGTCCAAAGTTTGCGGAAGGATGAAAAAATGACTCTTCTGGAATATGCTTATCAGGTACGGAGATGTTTTAAGAGATGGATAGAACTGCCAAAATGAGAAAGATGGCTAATTTAGAGGAACTGATAGTGCTGGTGCAATATTTACGAAGAATTCCAGAACATATTGGAACATACTTGAGAGAGATGTGAAGAAACTTGATAGAACCACTTTTCTGAACGAAGATTATAATATTATCAGTCGTAAACCCTCCTCGGGTATGAAGTTTCACCCGTCATTCCGACCAAGTGTCAAGTGTTCGCCAAACCATGGAAACCAGTTCAGTAATAATTATGGGAACAAATTCAATAGTTACAGCGAAAGTACCACTGGTACTATTCCAAAGCAGCAGGTGACAGTACTACAACAGCAATCGTTGAATTGTCCTCCTTCAGGTATTATGAAAGATGTACAGAAGATTAATATTGTCTGTTATAAGTGTGGCAAGAAAGGCCCTATCAGTAAGGAATGTTCGTCGAACAAACCGAAAGCAGTCTTCAAAGGGGTTAAGGATAATTTAACTTCACAGACTACGAAGATGAAGAATCAAACGGGAAGGGTCGAAGAGGAAAATAAACCAGCTAATGTTTACACGACGAATATGACAACCTCAAACAGAGTGGTTGCCTTTAAACCGAATATTTACGAAGGTATGTTAGCCGCTCTGGATTGGAGCAAGCAGATCACGGTCAAGATATTGCGCCCCACTATTTGTAACTTTAGCATAATGACACAAGGTGTATACCCGATGTTGGATTAGTCTCTCACAGGACATTCTGGCTTTTTGAAGGGAATACGAAGAGAGGAAGTTACTCTTATTTGCCTTTTACAACTATCATGCGAGTTGGTGACAAGTCATTTTGATTTTGCGGGGAAAGGATTCATTGGCTGTCGAAGGAGTGGAAATCCTGTTGGGAAATAAGATTGGTGGAGCGCCGTTTGTGCCTTGTCTCATTGTAACAGAGAAACCATTGAAGTATAGTCCTATGACTGAACTCAAGAAGGACTACCCTTATCTGTTTCCTAGTTGTGTGATGACTAGGAGTATAATGAAGAAAGTGGCAATAGATGAAGATAGTGAAACCGAAAGAACAATGAACTAGGAAGATTAATTTACAGAAGAAGAGGATTCTTATGAGGGTACAAAAGAGGAGAGCTCCTGAGAGAGCCCGAGAGAAGAGGAATGACAGACTAATGAACTGGAAGACGAGGAAACAATTGACTTGGAAGAAATAGATAACTGAGCATTAGAAGTAGGACAAGTCAGTCGGAACAGGCTGATAGGATTGCAGCAGAATGATGCAGCATTAACAGAATTATTGTAACGTCTGGTGTATGAGACAGTGTTGCACCAATCTTCAACCTGTTATTACGTAAAGGATGGATTGTTTATTGGAAAGCATAGACCCGCTGATATCCATGGGAATACAAAATATGGGATACCCCGTCAGTTACTGATTCCCACACCGTTGAGAAAAAAGGTGATCGCCGTAGCACATGAGATGGGACACATGGGAATAAGGACGACGACATAGAAGATTATGAAACACTTTTTCTGGCCTGGCATACACAATGATATTAGCCAGTTTTGCTGTGCATGTCACATTTGGCAGATGGCTGGAAAGCCTAACGAGTATATCAAGAAGGCTCCCTTACACCCGATTGATGTGCGACGAGAACCCTTCACCAAAGAGCTGATTAAAAGGTTGGCAGAAAAATGGAAATATTGAGAGGAAACAGATGAGAATATGCCAGGAATTTGATGAAAAGAGTTGGCGAGATTAAAAAGTTTCCCTCGAAAACCTGAAAACGAGACAAGGAAAAACGAAGAAAATGTTTGGAATGAAAAGTAAGAATAGAAAGGTTGCATCAGAATAACGGGTGTTGGTCTACATACTGATAAGGAAATTCTTTCACACCAACGAGTTCCACGGATCATTCCTGATTTTGTAGAAAAACAATGAACTTACCTATGTTATCATAATACCAGGAAGAAGGAAAAGTCACAGGAAAGCCATAATAACTTCGAAACCGATACTGCGAGCATCAGATTTCAACAAGAAATTCCATATCCAAGGGGATGCCTCAGACAATGGGATTAGAGCTGTCTTATTGAATGAAGACTTTGAAGGAATTCTTCACCCCGTCTGCTTTATTTCGTCAAAGCTGAAGAAGCATCAATGAGCATACTCGACAGATGAAAAGGCACTACTAGCGGTAATCACAGCGATAAGGAAATTTGAAGTTTTTGTGAATAGACCACAGAATGAAGAAATTACGGTTTATTCAGATCACAATCCTTTAACTTTAATTAATAAAATGAAGCATAATAATAAAAGGTTAACTAAATGGTCATTATGTTTGCAACCATATTGTATTATTGTAAGGCATATATCAGGTAAAGATAACATGGTTGCAGACTATCTATCTCGGACTGAATCGCAGGATTCAGGTGGAAATTGATAATATTTATTTAGGGAGCTATCTTATGGAGCTGCTCTTCATAGAATATTTTATTCAATTACTTTATTTTTGTATTTCACATAGTTTTATTACGAAGTCTTATGTAAACTTATAAGTATGCTGTATGACACACACGAGGTGTGAATATTAGGGTTTTTGCCTTTTTTTTCCCATGTGGTTAGAAAATATATGAACATTGTGGACTAAAGTTTTCTCTGTTTTGTAATGCTACGAGAGGTGGTGGAGGAAGTTAGCTGAGTGTTGCCCTCGCCAAGCTAAGTTGAAAAACTGCTTCAAAAAAATACTAAGTATGCAGAAGGGATCCAGCCTATCCCTTTGAAAGAGCCAACGTCCCCCAGTCCTTTCTCCTCTCAAGTGTGCAAAGTGTATCCTCTCAAATATGAAGAGTGATTTCTTTCCAACATATACTGTTTACAGTGTTGAATCAAACATTATTGATATTATTGTATGCCAAAGTTACAACTGTAGTATGTTAATGTAATAACATTTCATATAATAAATTTTTGTATCTAGGCCTGTGAGATTAGGTTAAACAGTGAAGTGGATTTATCTTGCTGTTATAACCCTTAGGGTTGTTATAAGAGTTTTTATTATAATTGTTGTCAGTAATAAATGTAACTCAGTGCTAAAGGTCAGCGGAAACAAACACTCAAGAAAACTTAACAATATTTATTACTTAACAATTACAAAATTTAGATCAACCTTGTTGAAATGACAAATACCATAATTTAATTACAAGGAAGGACAAATACCAGTCCTTTTGAATTACACTGGATTCCCTAAAGCTAAAAAGCTAAGTCCTAACAAAGACAGGAGGAATATCGGTTATAAACTTATTTCGATCCAACAATTTTGCTGGCCAGAACAAAAAATTACCCTAATACTGATTCCAAGAAAAAAGGAAGACGGAGTAAATAAAACAGGAAAACCATCATAAATCCTACCTATCAACACAAAACTAAGTACACAAAACCTTGTCTATAATAGACCTACTGGAAGACATTATGTAGTCACAACTTTATGACAATATATAAAAGATTAAATGAGACAAAAGACGTATAGTTCTTCTCACTTCAGTGGATGAAACAGAGGAGAGACAACACTAGGGTCGTCATTCACTTGCCATAACAGCTATCAGGGCAGGTCCTGAACGCCAGAGCATGACCAGAAAAGGAAAGCAATCCCAAACGAAAATCAGACACTCTGTCTTACCTGGCGTCAGCCTCCCTACAGGCCACCTCACGAGCTTGCAAGCTCCCAAAACCACAGCAGCTGATTGGAGACGAAAGTGCACCAATTCTCTGGGAAGTCCTCCTCGTCAGGGAAAGGCAGAACTGGTTCGAGTCGCAGGTGACAAGAGCACCTGCAGACAACAGATCAATGCAAGGATCAAAAGCGTAATCCAAAGAATCGTCCAAATAAATTGCCAAACAATCGTCATCCAGAGTCCAAATCACTATGCTGCTCAAGGTATGATTTCAGGGGAGTGCTCAAGCCCGAACTGAATTCTGTCCGAGCACCAACGTCCAGACGTCAAGTCACGTTCATAAACACTCGTATGTAAAAAAAAAAAAAAAAAACAATGGTTAAAAAGATAGTTCGGTAATATAAACAACCGGGGAGGAGGCGCCTAACCACACTGAGAATTGTACAATTAAGCACTTTACACTTAAACACTTAAATTTCAAAGATAAAATAAACAAATTCTCATACAAAACAAAGGCTATTCTGCCACAAAATTATTCTTAAAAACTAGTAATTAATCCTAGAAAAACAAGGCTGATCTAGACTTTCTAATACCTTCCTCCCCAAAAACAAAAACAAAAAATTCCAATACATTTTTTTTTATACAAAACATGAAACCTGTAAAGAAAAAATTATTAACACATCACTCTCAAGACAAAGTAAAGTCTCAGGGTGAAACCTGAAATAAGAATTCTCATGAACAACACTACAACAAACGAATTTTAATAACTGAATTGTCACATAAAGAAAATTTACCAGCCTAAACAATAGAGAAAACTTAAATGAAAACTAAACCATAAGGTCAAATTAGCACAAAATATTAACCACCAGACACTGACTGTCTCAAATTCAGCCAATAACATTGAGTTTACACATAACAGACACTACCACAGTATGATCGCACGCACTTTGGTCACTACAGGCTTTTCTCTGGTTCAAAAGAAAACCGACAAATTATCAAATACCTCACTAAGAAAACCTAATGACTAACAAACCAAACTCCCATGCGAAACACACACTCATACTCATCCTTACATCTCTAAGAATAACGTAAACCAATTGAAGAGACAAGAAGGGCAAGGAGAGGGGGGCCAAGTCGTGATCAAATCTATATCCTTGAAAGGGCATCGGAAATTCGATTCTCCGATCCCTTAACGTGTTAAATCATAAGCGAGAACTCTAGCAATTGCAGAGCCCAACGTAAAATTCTCTGGTTGGCGCCTTTCATGCGCTCGATGAAAACCAGTGGGTTGTGATCTGTCCATACTTCTATGGGATAAGAAAAATTTGTCACATAAGGCTTAAAATGCACAAGAGTATGCACCAAGGCGAGGGCCTTCTTTTCAATGGTGGAATATTTTCTCTCGGCAGCCAGTAGCTTTCGGCTATAATATGATACAGGATGAACCTCTCCTATATCGTTCCATTGAAAAAGGACACCCCCAATACCTGTGTCACTGGCATCCACTGCAATAATAAAAGGTCTCTAGAAATTAGGAGAAGTCAATATTGGATTAGATACTAGTACCATCTTAAGTTTAATAAATGCTTCCTCACACCGAGAAGACCACATAAACTTCTGCCCTTTCTCCAACAACTTGGTAAGTGGCTGAGCAATTTCCGAGAAATTTCGCACGAATATGCGATAATAACCAGTCATGCCCAGCCCTCGCCGAACTTCTCTGACATTGCACGGCCTCTTTAAATGTACGATAGCCTCAAGGTTGGCTTGTTTAGGTGCCACCTGACCCAAACCAACCACGTGATCCAAATAACAAACCTTTGCCTTACCAAATTCACATTTTGCTAAATTAATAACCAAACCAGCAGACTTAAGGGCCTCAAATACCTTACGCAATTTCGACATGCGCATATTCCAATCATCACTATATACAACCAAGTCATCAACATAAATTTCAGTTCCCTTTAAACCACTAATGACCGTATTCATAAACCTCTGGAAAGTACATGCGGCATTTTTCATCCCAAAGGGCATTACTCTACACTCGTAAAGCCCAAAGGGAGTTACAAATGCAGAGATCTCTCTTGCTCGATCAGACAGGGGAACCTGCCAATACCCTTTCAATAAATCCAATTTCATAATGAACTTAGCAGCCCCTATGTGATCGAGGCAGTCATCTATCCGAGGCAAAGGAAAAGAGTCATTCTTAGTGTGTGTTAACCTTACGGTAGTCCACACACATACGGAACTTTCCGTCGGACTTCTTAACCAGGACTATCGGGGAGCTCCATGGACCAACGGTTGGTTGGATGAGATCGTGTTCCAGCATATATTTAATCTCCTTATCAACTATATCCCTCTTAATGGGATTCAGCTGATAAGGACTCTGTTTTACAGGAGAAGCATTACCCACGTCTACATCATGCTCAAGAAAATTAGTTCGACCTGGAGAATTCCGAAATAAATCTGGAAAAGAAGAAATTGAATTAATTACATCCCTCCTTTGAGCAATCTCCAGATGCCCCAGCCCTTCCTTCAATACTTCTAAATTTTGAATATTATCAAAAAGAGCATCAGAAGACACCTGACAAATCAAATCCTCCAAATCCTCTGAAGGTAAATCCATAATTTCAACCACAGGCTCATAAACAATAGCGAGAAGATCATGTCTATTAGAAGTATAGAGTTTTAACCTATTTATATGGAATATTCTGCACTTCTGTTTGGTCCCAGGAGCCTCTATTTCATAATTCACCTCCGACAACTTCCTCAACACCTTCCAGGGTCCCTTATATCTTGGTTCAAGGAAATTGTCAGAGTCAGTACTTAAAACTAAAACTAATTCTCCGGGCTCAAACGACCGTGCTTTAGATTTCCTATCGAAATTTAATTTCATAGCAGCCTGAGAAATAGCCAAATTTTCTCTGGCAAATTTCCGGGCTCTAGATAATTTTTTTCTCAAGTCCTCCACAAAGTCTCCTACGTTTACATCCCCACCTCGATCAGTCTCAAGCATCTCATGAAAAATCTCCAAAGGCCCACGTACTTTGTGTCCAAATAGCAGTTCGAAAGGAGCTACACCAGTTGAAGAATTTGGGTGATTTCTTAGAGCAAAGAGAGAAAAGGGAAGCCCTTTATCCCATTCCTCCCCTTGTTCATAACAATACTTTTTCAAAATAGATTTAAGGGTCTGGTGGAACCTTTCCACCAGGCCCTGACTCTCCGGATGATATGGTACACTGGTCTTGTGCTGAATGGCCAGTTCTGCACATTTACCTTTAAATACCTTGCTAGTAAAATTTGTACCGCAGTCAGTTTGAATAGTACGAGGGAGACCATACCTGGAAAAGAGCTCAATTAGTTTGTCAAATACAACCTTAGAGGTTATCCTTCTCATTGGGAAGGCCTCAGGGAATCGAGATGCTCTATCCATAATTGTCAAGAGATGGGTAAACCCAGACTTAGTTTCAGGCAAAGGCCCAAACACATCAATAACTAATTCTACAAAAGGCTCACCTATTGCAGGAATTGGATTTAAGGGAGCTTTAGGAATAATTTGGGTGGGTTTCCCCATCACTTGACAAACCTCACATTCATTAATAAATTGTTTCACAGATGATTTTAATCCTGGCCACCAAAAACATTCTGCCAACTTTCGAAAAGTTTTACATACACCGAAGTGGCCAGAAAAAGAATCATCATGTGCAAGACTCAAGACAGACCTACGGAATTGAGATGGGACAACAATTTGTTCAATACGAGACGTCTCCCTCAGATTATCAGTTAAAGGACGACTAATCCGATATAGTAAACCATTAATCACACAAAACCTGGGTTTAGTCAAATCTGCAATGTCACCCATATCAAAATTAAATTCCTTTTTCTGAGCTTCAATAAATGATAACCTGTGCCAATCATGTCTCAAAACATTGCTAACCACACTATTACCACTAATATCTACAGACCCGGGCCTCTCTACGTCTACTTCTAAACTACTTAAGATTAAATCATCGTTATTATCAATTAAATCTGCAGCTTTTACTGCTGTCCAGGTTGCTACTGCAACAGGACAAGCGTGCACAGACAATATGGGGAACAACTCCTGTCCTTTTGTATTTAACATATCGTTACCCAAAAGGCTGTCAATTCCAGGAATAGGAAGACTCTCAACAACTGCTAATTCTGTCACTTTATCATAACCAGGGAAAGACAATCTGACCTCCACTAACGGAGCTGAAACAACGGTGTTCGGGAACCCTCCTAGAACAACAAAATTTCCTGTATACTCAACTAAATTTTTCAAAGATTCTTTCAAAACCAGAGACCGAGCTGACCCTGTGTCCCTCAAAAATTTGACACCAACAGTTTTAGAAGTAGATATTAATTTACCAGGCCAAATATATTTATCATAAAGTCCTCATGACTCCTTTCTGCTAGAAGACTGACTACTGCTACTACTACCATTACTAGTGCTAGCTACTGGACGGTTTTCAACTACGGAATCACTGATAACAGGTTTACTAGTAGATATTAGTGACACAGGATTATCATTATTCCTTTGGAGGTACCTTCTTCTGGCATAACATTGTGCCTGATAATGTCCCTGCTTATTACACCAAAAACAAGTCCCCCTACCTCTATTATTCATATTACCTGGGCCAGAACCAAACCTATTATCTTCAGAAAAGACACCAGTGTCCTGTCCACTCAAGTCTTTTCCCTGGTTACTATCGGGCTTATGATTTTTATCTGGTGGGTTACCCTGCCCACGACCATTCACAAAAGAACCTGACCTCTGAAAATTAACTGGCCTAGCAGATTGAAAATTGACCCAGTTCGATGGGTCAATACAAACTCGTCAGCAATTTGGGCTGCATTACTAAAATTAATAGCTTTTACCTCTTCTAGATGAATTTTCAATTCCTTATTACATGACTTCATGAATTCTTCTAGAAGCATTAGTTCTCTCAAAGTGGAGAAAGAGACCACCTGGCGGCATTTTAACCAATGATCAAATTGTTCCTCCTTAAGCCTAGCCAATTCTACATAAGTAAGGGAGGCCTGCTTCGTAAAATTTCTGAACTTAAGGCGGGAGGCCTCAGGAACCAAATCATATGCCTTGAGGACTAGAGCCTTAACCTTATGATAATCACGGGCAATACCTTCTTCCAAGGCATTATACACTCTAATTGCCTTGCCCACCAACCTACATTGAATAAGTACAGTCCAAATTTCTGGGGGCCAAGACAACCGAGTAGCAACACGTTCAAAAGCCTTGAAAAATTCTGGAACATTCAACTCTTCAAATACTGGCACCAATTTCAAGTCCGCACTTACATTAAATTTATCCTGTGAGTTACTCAGAGGTGTACTAAAATGATTAGAGGTGCCCTGCAGCCTAGCAATTTCTAAATTGATATTGGCCATCTCCAATTCATGCCGCCTCGCCCTCTCATTCTCTACAAATTCTAGTTTCATCAATTCTATCCATTTACATATTAAATTAAATTCACCGTCCTCCTTGGACTCCACTAAAGGACGAACAGGAACCAGAGGATCTTTTGGCGCAGGGTTTTCTACAGAATTGAACGGATTAGTGGAAACATTTAGTTTCAGAGGCAAGTTAGCCTGACCTTCATAAATAGTTTCGGTCCGGGGAGGATCCTCAAACAAAGTTAGACCTCCATTAACACTTATTCCGTCATCATCATTAATCATACTACCCTCACGCTCAGAGTCACTACTACCAGGAATCTCATACTCCCTAACCAAATGTTCAGCCTCAGCCAGACTTTGAGCAACTTTACTTTTAACAGCTACCAACAATTGATTTTTTGTATCCGCTGCCCTCAATGGAATACCTAACCACCGGGCACAACTTACTAAACAAGTCTTATTTAGTACTGGCAGATGTTTTATACAATCAACCGACCCTAAAAACTGTGCGGGGTCAAACACAAAATCGTCCATTGTACCAAAATTAGCAGGGGAGAAAGGTAATACTTTACAACTAAAGAAAATATTGTCAAATTAACAAAGTGCTGTTCCACAGACCAAAACACTGAGTACACCTGAGAACAATCCTGTCACGGTCGCCAATTTGTTATAACCCTTAGGGTTGTTATAAGAGTTCTTATTATAATTGTTGTCAGTAATAAATGTAACTTAGTGCTAAAGGTCACCGGAAACAAACACTCAAGAAAACTTAACAATATTTATTACTTAACACTTACAAAATTTAGATCAACCTTGTTGAAATGACAAATACCATAATTTAATTACAAGTAAGGACAAATACCAGTCCTTTTGAATCACACTGGATTCCCTAAAGCTAAAAAGCTAAGTCCTAACAAAGACAGGAGGAATATCGGTTATAAAGTTATTTGGATCCAACTGATTCCAAGAAAGAAGGAAGACGGAGTAAATAAAACAGGAAAACCATCATAAATCCTACCTATCAACACAAAACTAAGTACACAAAACCTTGTCTATAATAGACCTACTGGAAGACATTATGTAGTCACGACTTTATGACAATATATAAAAGATTAAATGAAACAAAGGATGCATAGTTCTTCTCACTTCAGTGGATGAAACAGAGGAGAGACAACACTAGGGTCGTCATTCACTTGCCATAACAGCTATCAGGGCAGGTCCTGAACGCCAGAGCATGACCATAAATGGAAAGCAATCCCAAACGAAAATCAGACACTGTCTTACCTAGCGTCAGCCTCCCTACAGGCCACCTCACGAGCTTGCAAGCTCCCAAAACCACAGCAGCTGATTGGAGACGAAAGTGATCCAATTCCCTGGGAAGTCCTCCTCGTCAGGGAAAGGCAGAACTGGCTCGAGTCGCAGGTGACAAGAGCACCTGCAGATAACAGATCAATGCAAGGATCAAAAGCGTAATCCAAAGAATCGTCCAAATAAATTGCAAAACAATCGTCATCCAGAGTCCAAATCACTATGCTGCTCAAGGTATGATATCAGGGGAGTGCTCAAGCCCGAACTGAATTCTGTCCGAGCACCAACGTCCAGACATCAAGTCGCATTCATAAACACTCGTATGTAAAAAAAAAAAAAAAAAAAAAATCGTTAAAACGATAGTTCGGTAATATAAACAACCGGGGAGGAGGCGCCTAACCACACTGAGAATTGTACAATTAAGCACTTTACACTTAAACACTTAAATTTCAAAGATAAAATAAACAAATTCTCATACAAAACAAAGGCTATTCTGCCACAAAATTATTCTTAAAAACTAGTAATTAATCCTAGAAAAACAAGGCTGATCTAGACTTTCTAATACTTGCTTAATCCTTCAGTAATCTTGTGTGAGGAAAAGGATGTGAGGGTATCTGTTATGTATATGTAAGTGTAATTCTGATTTATTTTCTATAAGTGTTAAAGTGTCATTAATTTATTAAATGTCGAAACTAGATATATTCGTAAATTGATATCCAGTGCAACAAGTGTAGGCCTATGTATAATTTTTTATAGTATGATTTGTTGGTCTTAGTTTGAGGTATAGTGCAGATTTAATATTCCGACTGATATACTTTTGGTGTTAATTTTGAGTTGTTAACTTTTTATAGAATATATTTATTTTTGTAAAATATGAATCATTTCAGCAAACAATATTTTTCTCAGTTCTTGTTCGTATCCCCTGACTATGAATCAATGTAAGAGGTTGGTTTTAGAATAGTGCATGCGAAGTACTCACCCAGTTTTGTTTTGAGTATAAAGTATTCCTAGAGCTCGGAGTTTTTCTATTGTTTATCCAATTATGTCATATAAGCAGGTAGATTTTGGAGCTCGAAAATTTCAGTTAAGTAAATTTCTCATTTGTTTAAGTCAACCTTGTTTTAGTTTTAAGTGGTTTCCACTATAGCTTAAAGTAGTTTTAAAGTGGTGTGTTGTTGATTGTTTCTTGCCTACTCCCCGCTCAATTACCTTGTTTGAACTATCGTGTTAACGATTGTAATTTGTTTGCCCGAGTGATGATGAATGTGTGTTGATGTCGGAGGTAGGTGCTCGGACAGAGGACAGTTCGGGCTTGAGCACTCTCCCAACAACATACCTTAAGCTACTTACGAAATTGAAATATTAGATGACGACGTTTAGGCTAGTGTTTGGACTACCTTTTTTGGAAATTGTTTTGTTGATCCACGCCTTGGTTTATAGTCTGCAGGGGCTCTTGTCACCTGTGGCTTGAGTGGTTTCTTGCATCTACGCCAGTTTAGTGTACTTTGGAGAGTGACTCGCAGGTGCTCCTGTCACTTGCAACTTGAGTCTGCTCTGCTGTTTCCTGATGCTAAGGAGTACCCAGGTAGTTGGCTTCGTCTCTGGCTTACTGACCCTGTCGTCTCGTGTCAGCTGCAGTGGTATTGGGAGCTTGCCAGGTAGGACAGAGTATCTCTGTTTATCAAGTAGAGATCGTTGTACCTGGCGGGTTCTGCCATGGCGTACTGGTCCTGCCCTGCTTGCTGGTAGGAGGAGTGGATAACGGCCTTAATTCGGTCTCCTCTATTATGTTATTATTTAAAAGTGAGGAGAATTATATCTTTAGTGCATATAAGCTAAGATAATTTGATATATATATATATATATATATATATATATATATATATATATATATATATATATATATATATATATATATATTGTCCTTTATTTTTTTTTTGGTAGTGGCCATATATACGGTCCATCTGTAAGTATATTATATTGGAGGTTTTTGGAGTGTTTACACGTGTGTTCCTAGGTAAGATTTATAATTGTTTTCATGTGTTTTTGTAGTCGGCATCTTTCTTTCTTGAGTTTAGTTTTATAGTAATGTCTGGTCTGGCCAGCTAAGTTGTGGGATCCAAACAAGTTGAATACTTATGACATTTATTTCTTATATCTTGGTCATGATTTAGTTTATTAGTTTTAGGGAATCCATAGTTATTCAAATTATCAGTATGTGTCATTCCTGGTCATCTGGATGTGATATTTGCTATATCAAACAAGGTTGACCTAATTTTTTTTTAGTATTAAGTATTAAATATTGTGAAGTTTTACTGAGTGTTTTGTTTCCGCTGACCTTCAGCACAGAGTTACATTTTTACTGACAGCAATCATAATAAAAACTTCAATTATGACATCAAGGGTTGTAACAATTTGGTGACCGTGACAGGATTGTTCTCAGGTGTACTCAGTGTTTTGGTCAGTACAACGGCACTTGGTTAATTTGACAATATTTCTTTTGTTATTGTAGCATATTACCTTTCTCCCCTGATAAATTGGGTATAATGGAGGATTTTGTATTTGATCCGGCCGAGTTTTTAGGGTCAGTAGACTGTATTAATCATATGCCTGTGTTAACCCTGGAAAGGTATGATGGGTCGTATGCGACCCCTACAGCATTTTCAAAACCTGTTTTTTCCCCATAAATCATCAGCTGTCTCGAATATGGAAGTGATCGACCTGCAAGGGGTGACTAGTATACATGCCATTGTCTGCTTTAGGACTGATTTTCGTCTAACTTCCCTCCTTCCCCGTTATTTTACCCCCCCCCCCCCCCAGGGGTCGACCTCGACCCTGACATACCTTTATAGGGGTAAGTGATCAAACAGCAAAGTTATTATATAATTATAAATTGTCGAACAGTGTTGATACTTGTTTGGTTCTTTATAGTTGGAAAGTGTGGATGGATGGTGTGTCTACCACTTGCATGACATTGGTTTTGGCTTAGATGCCATATATTGCCATGAGGTCCATTTTCCCTCAAATGCTAATTTCTGAATTTCTTTTATTTTTTGCAAATTTGATTTTTTTCTATTTATTTTGAATTTATCTTCAATAATGGCCAGCAGGCAGTATTCCCTCGGCATGGATGTCATCAACACACTTCTAATGGAGTTAAAAAGAGATGTTGATGATAATATGGAGTTTGCAACCCCATTCTTCATTTCAAGTGGTAGATTGGGCTGTAAGAGTTGTTGCGGTCTGCGGCCATTTTGTTGACATACCCGAAAGGTAAGTTGGCATATCTCTATATATTCTTGTTCTGTATAGAATTCGTGATATTTTGGTATATTTTAATGCATAAATATCATATTTTATAGGAGATACAATGATTTTCATAAGAAATTTACATTGTGAAACTAGGCCGTCAAAAATGACCTATAGATTTCGCCCCTGATATAACAGTAAATTACATCTTAGTGCACATTTTATTATGTATTTCTGTTCTAGGATAATATGAGTTTATTCTATAAAAAAATTAGCCTCTTCCTATTTCATTTGGGTACCCAAAAAAATTAATGAAATTTGGACAAATTTTTTTGGCCAAAAAAAGTTACCCTTTTTTTCTCATTTCAGATATTAACTTCTATGCTTCCAACTAATTTCCAGCAATTACACGCTGTTGCTTTGCCATCTAAGAAGGTGTCCCTAAAGGGATTTATGTGTATATATATATTTCTATTTTTTGTGAATATTTACGTAAAGTCTTTTTTTTGTATACTTAAATTTTTGATATATTTCCAATAAATAGTTATTTTGTAGATGGGTATCATTTATATTTTCAGTAGTTTTTAGAATTCTTTGAAGTATTTTTAGCAAGTCAAACAATACAGATTGATGCATAAATAAATTTTTCCTGAATTTTTTTCGGAGTCGGGGTCGTTCGTGACCGAGTATACCCTTAAAGGGGTGTCCGACGAGCGTACCTATCCGGGGTTAAGTAGGAAAAACTTAGTTGAGTGTGCTCAATGGTTAGGTGTTCCGCTGAAGCCTGCAGGCACTAAGAAAGAGCTCATAATTGCGATTTGTGATAGGATTTCTCAGGATTTAGCCGAGGCCGAAAATTTGATTGGCAAAAGTAGAGAGGGTAGTGAATGTGAAGGTAGAGTATTTGAGGGAGATTCAGAGGATGAACAAGTGAGCATGAAAGCGGGGTTAATGCTATTTGGTGATCCTCCCCGCACAGGTATTATTTTTGAAGGTCCCTCCGATTTACCCAAAGCTAATGGGTCAATAAAGACCATTTTTCCTTTTTCGAATCCTAGGCCAGAGGAACCCCTGGCTCCGGTTCCTGTTTTGTGAGAGTCCAAGGAGGAAATAGATTTTAAGTTAATCAGTAAAAGGATAGAATTAAGGAAATTAGAGTTTGAGGAGAACGAGAGGGCAAGGCGTCACGAGTTGGAGGTGGCAAATAAAAATTTACGGATGGCTAGGTTGCAGGGGACCAGTTCCCCCTAGAGTAATTATAATGACTAGTTTAATTTAGGTGCCGCTTCAAAGTTGGTGCCTGTGTTCGACGAAAAGAGCTTCCCTGAATTCTTTAAGGCATTTGAGCGAGTTGTCACTCGATTGTCTTGACCCTCGGAAATGTGGACTTTGTTAATCCAATGCAGGTTGGTGGGCAAGGCAAACCAGGTGTACAATGCCTTGGAGGAAGGAATTACACGGGATTACCAGAAGGTCAAAACACTGGTCTTTAAAGCCTATGATTTGGTGTCCGAGGCTTATAGGTTAAAGTTTAGGAGCGATAACAAACACCCTTCTCAGTCATTTGTTGAATTTGCTCGACTCAAGGAAAGTCAATTTGACGACTGGATAAAGAGTCGCCAGGTAGTGTCTTTTATGGCATTAAGGGAAATGTTGCTCTTGAAGAATTCAAGAAGGCGTGTAGCATGGAGTTAAGAGTTCATCTCGAGGAGGTAAAGGTTGTGAAAGTGAGTAATGCCGCCCAATTGGCCAATAAATATGTTTTGACTCATCGGTCTGGGGCGGGTAATTTTAGTTATCCGGGTAGGAATGATCCCTCTTCTCATGTAGTTAATAAATTTAATAGAGTAGAACCCTCCTCGTCTGTTTCTAAAGCTAATGCAAGTTCTTTTCCAGATAATAAGAATGTTGGAATCTCTGGAGGGCCTCCTCCTCCACGTAGTTTTGGTAACAGGGGTATGTCTATTTCCAGTAACAATAATCATAATAGGTATAATAACCAAGGTTCTGGACGTTAAAGAACCTATTTCTGGTGCAACAAACCAGGTCACTTCCAGAACCAATGCCATCCCCGTAGGAGGTATTTAGAGAGAAATAGACAGAATCCTATTTCATTGATTTCAAACCGGTCTGACCTAATGATAAGGGTGAAAAACCACCAGTAGTTAGCAGTAGTGTAGACAGGAATGATAATCCCTCCGCTAGCAATAAGAATTCCTGACTTAATTTTGATAAATATATCTGGCCGGGTAAAATAATCCTTAAATCGGGCACCATCAATGTGAAGTTTTTGAGAGACAATGGCTCTGCTCGGTCTCTGGTTTTAGGTAAATCTTTGAATGGTTTAAGAGAGTTTTCAGGTAGTTATTTTGTTCCTGGAGGGATTTCTGAACACAGTTGTATCTGCTCCATTGGTGGATGTTAGGTTGTCTTTTCCCGGATATGATAGAGTTACAGAGTTGACCATTGTCGATAATCTCCCCATCCCTGGTATTGACGGCATTTTGGGAAATGATATGCTCAAAAATGAAGGTCGTGAATTATTTCCCATTTTGTCTATTCATGCTCATCCAGTTTCTGTAACAACCCGTGCCACTGCCAGAGCTGCTAAAATAGATAGTGATGATGAATTGTTACTTAGTAGTTTAGCAGTAGATGTAGAAAGACCCGGATCTGTAGATAGTACGAATAATCCTGTTATTATTAATGCTTTGAAACCTGATTGGAACCGTTCGGCTTTCATTAAGGCCCAGAAAGCTGAATTTAATTTTGAGTTAGGGGATATTAGTGATCTGACTAGGCCTCGGTTTGGTTTAATTCATAATATATTGTACCGATTTAGTAGACTGGCGACTGATGATCTGAATAAGACTTCTCGGATCGAACAAATGGTGGTCCCTCCTCAGTTCTGTGAATCAGTAATAAGTCTCGCTCATGATAATTTCATTTCAGGACATTTTGGGGTATGGAAAACTTTCCTTAAATTAGCTAAATATTGTTGGTGGCCGGGGATGAAATAATCTGTAAAACGTTTTGTGAAAGATTGTGAGGTTTGTCAAGTAATAGGAAAACCCAATCAAATTATTCCGAAGGCTCCTTTAAATCCTATTCCTGCTATTGGAGACCCGTTCTC
Organism: Palaemon carinicauda; assembly: GCF_036898095.1. Lineage (NCBI taxonomy): Eukaryota > Metazoa > Arthropoda > Malacostraca > Decapoda > Palaemonidae > Palaemon > Palaemon carinicauda. The sequence goes on from NC_090736.1 coordinate 108,742,535, forward strand.
GGAATTGGTAATAGATGTGGTTGGTCCTTTACCAAAAACCAAATCTGGATATGTATATATATTGACGATTATGGATAGAGCCTCTAGATTTTCCGAAGCTTGCCATTTAAGAATAATAACCTCTGAGGTAGTTTTTGAAAAACTAATTGAATTTTTTTCCAGGTACGGGCTACCTCAGGTTATTCAGACCGATTGTGGCACTAATTTCACGAGTAAAATGTTTAGGGGTAAATATGCCAAACTGGCCATTCGGCATATTACAAGCGTTCCATACCATCCGGAGAGTCAATGTGTGGTGGAGAGGTTTCACCAAACTTTTAAATCTATTTTAAAGAAAAATTGTTATGAACATGGCAGTGAGTGGGACAAAGAACTTCCGCTCACAATTTTGCAACTGGGAATCATCCCAATGCCTCCACCGTTGTAGCTCCCTTCGAACTAATTTTTGGGCACAAAGACCGTTGCCCTTTGTAAATTTTTTGTGAAGCATTTGGGGCCGATCAAAGAGGGGATATAAAAGTAAGAAAATTTTTGGATGATTTGAGAAAACATATGGTTAGTGCCTGGAAGTTTGCGAGTGATAATTTAGGTTCTGCGTAAAATAAAATGGAAATTAATTATGACAGAAATTCTAAACCTCGTTCTTTTGAACCGGGGTAAATGGTGTTGGTTTTGAGTATGGACCCGGACAATTTTCTTGAACCTAGATATAAGAGTCCGGAAAGTTTTGAGGAAGTTGTCCGAGGTGAACTATGAAATTGAAGCTCCCGGTTCAAGCAGAAAGTGTAAGATTTTTCATATGAACAGGTTGAAAGCATATCATGGTAAAAGTGTTGAACCCTTAAATGTTGTAACCGAGCCAGTAGCGGTTTCTGTAGAATTGCATCCTCAGGATTCGGCTGATTTGTTGAATCAGATTTCTTCCGATGCCCTTTTTCTAATGTACAAAATTTAGGAGTTTTAGAGGAAGGTCTGAAACATGTAGATCCTTACCAAAGAGAGGATGTGTCTAATTTAATATATTCCTTTTCAGATTTATTCCGAGACTCTCCTGGTAGGACTAATTTTCTTTGTCATGACGTAGATGTAGGTAATACTTCCCCTGATAAACAAAGCCCTTATCGGTTAAATCTTGTAAAGAAGGATTTAGTTGAAGAGGAAATTAAATGTATGTTGGAGCACGACCTCATTCAGCCATCTGTTAGTCCTTGGAGTTCCCCTGTTTTTCTTGTGGGAAAAGCTGACGGGAAGTTCCGCATGTGTGTGGACTATCGAAAGGTTCATGCCCACACCAAAAATGACTGCTTTCCTTTGCCACGTATTGATGACTGTCTCGACCAGATAGGTTTTGCCAAATTTATTACCAAACTAGATTTATTGAAGGGTTATTGGCAGGGTCCGCTATCTAATCGAGCCTGCAAAATTTCGACATTCGTAACTCCTTTTGGGTTATATGAATACAAGGTTATGCCATGTGGGATGAAGAATGCCGCATGTACATCCCAGAGGCTTATGAACAGTGTCATTTGTGGTTTAAAGGGAACTGAAATTTATATTGATGACTTGGTCGTATATCGTAATGACTGGAATACGCATATGGTGAGATTGCGTAAGTTATTTGAGGATCTTAGGTCTGGTGGTTTGGTTATTAATTTAGCCAAATGTGAATTTGGTAAGGCCAAGGTTTGTTATTTGGGTCACGAGGTTGGTTTAGGTCA
>NC_090736.1:108751752-108764252 GCF_036898095.1 Palaemon carinicauda
CCTGGTCATGAAGGGTAGAAGCAAGGGAGGGTGACAGTTCCCTGACAAGCAGGACAATACCCTAGAGACTGGCCATATATACACAGGACCAGATCCCAAGCCCACTCTCCAACCAAGCTAAGACCAGCTGAGTGACAGGCAGACCAGCTCCCCCAGCATTAGCTTTCAAGGATTTTGATGTCGCAACCTCATAATGAGATATTGAGTATGAGCAATCACCAGACTAGGACGCTAACAATAGACTCCCACAACCCCATGAGGGTGAAAGCGATGCAAGTAAGCGCATATTACTGGGGTTTTTTTCGCTAATATTTTATCTTTTTATCACCATTACACTATTTATTGTTCATCACCTTCGCCAAGGAGGTTATAAATACGGTTTCTTTATTTATCAATTTGTGTCTGCATGTCTATCTGTTTTTTTTTCTATCGACAGGATTACATCAGAACTACTATATGGATTTTGACCAAATTCTCACCACAGATAGATCTAAGGTTATAAACAACCTCAATAAATTTTGAAGATAATCTGTATCCTGATTCCAGACCTGTGTTTGTATTTTCCGCCATTTTGAAGAAAAGGTCAAAACGGTGGAATTGGACAAAATTCTCTACATCGATACCTCTTAGTTCATGGCCAACTCCATTATCTTCTGGAGATCATCCGGTTCCAGATCCGGTTTTTAAAACTGGATTTGCATTTTTTTTTCTCTTGTTATGTGTGTCTATTTGTCTGTGGACAGTATTATGTCAAAACTACTCAACGGATTTTGACGAAATCTCATCACAGATAGATACTAGGTCAACCATGATCACAAGATGTTCCGTTATTCTGATTCTAGATCTGTATTTGCATTTCTAGCAATTTTAAAGTAAAGGTCAAAACAAAATTGCGAATTATGATGTAATTTCTACCATCGATACATCTTAGTCAATGGATGACTCCATTATCTTCTAGAGATGATGCGGTTTCGGTCCGGATTTTTAATGTGGATATTCATTATTTTGCCTGTGGGTGTCTGTCTATGGAGAGAATTACGTTAAAACTGATCAACGGATTTTGATAAATATTTCAACAGAGGTACATCTTAGGTTATGGATGTCATCATTAGATTATAGAGATAATCCAGATCCAGATTTTAGATCCGGACATGTATTACTTGCCATTTTAAAGATGATGATAAAAGTAGTTGACGAATTTCGACGAAATTTCCACCAGAGATAAATCCTAAGCCATGGGTTACTTACTAAACCTTAAGTGGAAGTCAGAAATCTCTGATTGCACTTGTTATTATTATTATTATTATTATTATTATTATTATTATTATTATTATTATTATTATTATTATTATTATTATTATTATTATTATTATTAGCTAAACTACAACTCTAGGTGGAAAAGCAAGATGCAATAAGCGCAAGACCTCAATAAGAGATAAATAGCCTAGTGAAGAAAGAAACAGGGAAATAAATAAACAATATTAGAAATGATGATAAATTGAAATTAAATATTTATAAACGGTAACAACATTAAAGCAGATATTCCATATATAAACTATGAAAAAAGACTTTTACCAGCCTGTTCAACACTAAAACATTTGCTGCAATTTTGAACTTTTAATGTTCAACCGATTCAACTATCGATTAGGAAGATCATTCCACAACTTAGTCACAGTTAGAATAAAAACTTCTAGAAAACTGTGTAGCCTTTCGTCTCATGATGGAGAAAACCTGACTATTAGAATTAACTGATGCCTCCTTTTACTAACAGTTTGGAACTGTCTGGGAAGATCTGAATGTAAAAGATGATCAGAATTATGAAAAATCTTATGCAACATGAATAAGAAACCAGTTGACCGACGGGGACAGCTTAATATCTATATCAGGAATAAGAGATTTAATAGTTCCTGATTTGGTTTCTGCTGTCAACTGTACTACCAACCTGTTTCGAGACAGCATTTTTGTTCATGATGTCATGTTTTCTGACCGTTCTGTTACCCTGTCTTGTGGAGATACTTTAGTTTTTGATGAAGTTATTGAGAGTTCTAATAAATTGTCTTTTTAAAAATACCTTAGTTTATGATACTCTCTCTTTTGTTGACGATAATGTTATTTTTTTTGGAGAAAGTTTTCTTTAATCCGTTTAATGCTCATGTGTCAAAATCCAGTTACGTGTCAGAAATAACTGGCATTTTTTTATTCAATGAGTAATGTAATCCTAAGTTTGGTTTAAAGTTGATAGTAAATCAGAAGTTTTACCATACTGTTGCTTTGGTGGTTATCCCTGAAAATCCTAATGCTGATGATCTCAGTTTTGCTCATAAACAACCTATGACTAATCATTTTGGAGTGAGTAAAATTTTGAGTTATGACAGCAGGCATTTTTTACTTACATTATGTTTGGCAGGATGAGATCCAGATTTGTTGTACTCATTCTGTGTCAAGCTATTGAGAATTCTAGTCAGACTTATCCAAAAACCGCACTGGAGTTCATCTCTGTATTGGATGAATTTAGTCATTCCCTTAAAGATGATGTTCAACTTTGGCCAAAAAGAGGGAGAGGTCAAATAATAATTGTGGTAATTCTTTGTTTTTAAAATAGTGATTTTCATTTTTATTTTTATTATTGTTTATCAACTTTCCAAATTTTGAATTTTCGCTGAAAAACTGTAATACGAAATAGGTTTTCATTCTGGTTTTGATAAAATCATATTTGTATCCCTATAGGATTATCTCGTTTGTATGTATGAAAAGTATTTAGTTAATGACCCCCAAATTTTCGCTGTATGCAGATTGAATTATATGTATATCATGTTATAGGACCTGTGATGAAGGTTATTTTTACCTATCAAATGTTAATATAAAAATTAAAAACATTGTAAATAAAAGATATTGTTGTATTCTAGAGCAAAAGTATCTGCATACTTCCTATAACTACTTTTACGTCGCAACTAACAGGTCGTGCGTATTGCCTGATAATAACCCTGGACATTTCTGGAGTCCTGCAGGATCATCCAGGAGGATTGGTCCCTGGTATATAAAGAAAATGTCTGTGCATTTGGGCGGAAAATTGAGTGAACACAGTTCTCATGTGGAGATATTTCAGTTACACCTGCATTTACCCGAAATTTTGGTCTTCATTTACAATACTACAAATTACTGAGAAGGAGACAAGGAAACCTTGGAAGATCGAATGTCATCAAAAGCTGTGTTCCCGTTTACCATCTTTCAAGTCTAAAACTGCTATCTGGAAAATACATCAAAATTCAGTGCAAAATTCTGTCAACTGTATTTCCGCTCATTGAGACTTATGAACTCTAGACCTACAGTACCAAATAAAGTTTTGGAAATTATTATCAATTTTCGTGCTGTCAGTATTCTATGAACCATGTAAAATATTATAAATATTTAGTTTTTATGTATATATATATATATATATATATATATATATATATATATATATATATATATATATATATATATATATATATATATATATATATATATATATATATATATATATATATATATATATCATTATCATCATCATCATCTTCGGCCGTAACTAAGTCAATACAAGATAAAGGCTTCAGGACTGAAATTTAACCCTCGTGTCAGTTTCTGGGCTTTATATACCTGCACATTTTCTTAATTCGTATTCCATCGTCTACACATACCTCCTTTTTTTTTTTTTTTTTTTTTTACAATCTCTATGGATCAATGTTGTTATTCTTAATGTGCATCTATTAGATGTCATCATCATTATAGATCCTGCTCATATCTAATTGATTTCATTCTATCATGTTAAAACATAATGTACTTTATTTTTTTTTCCTGTCTCAGTATTGCTCTTGTACGTATTTTTGTGTTATTTCCATAGCCCAGTGAGCTGTATATAAAAGTTCTAAGTTTTTAATAAGGCTGCAAGTTTCTGATGTATAAGTTGACACCGGAAGGACCATCATATTAAATAATTGTCTTTTTAGAAAACAAATGACATTGTACATTTCATGATCTCCTTTTAATTACAATAGAATATCGATCTGAACCTTATTTTTCGTTAAATTTCGCCCTCATGTCCTGGGGAAACACTTACTGTCTATCCTAATTACGTATATATTTTCAACAATCACTAAAGATTTCTCCATAGCAATTATTTGTTGTCTTTATACAATTCCATTGAACATTATCATAGTTTTAATCATATATATTTCCAGTCCTACCATTCTGCATTCTCTATTCAGATCTTCTATCGTCTTTTACATTTCTTCCTATGATTCCCTATACACAACTGTACCATCTGCAAATATTCGGTTGTTAAGATATTCTGCAATGATTTTAATTCCTACATTTACCCCATCTAAATTCTTAAAAAACTTCCTCTATGCATGTTGTGGATAATTTCAGGAAGATAGGTTCTCCCCGTCTAACACCTTTCTCAATCGGAATATTCTCACTATCTTCATGTAGTTTTAGAATTGCTTTATTCCCCAAATACATATCTGCAAGTTTTCTAAAATATGATTCATCTATTGCTTGTCTTTGAAAAGGTGGATCATTACTGCTAAAAGTTTGACAGGTTTCTTATGGTCTTTAAATGCCATACAAAGTGGTTTGACATACTTTGTTGATTTTCCAATTAACTGATTAATTACAGGGATATGGTTGATTGTTGAAAACCGTCTTGTAAAGCTTACCTGATATCTTGGTTGATTGAAGTCCTACTGCCTTTCTATTCGACCTAATAAGATCTAAATATATCACTGAAAGTAAACATATTGGGCGGTAGTTTTAAGGTTTTTTCGTGTCTCCCTTGTTGCGAATTAGTGTAATACTTAAGTTTTCCTAGTTGTATGTTTGCAGCATTCTTGCAAACATTTTTTTTTAAAAGTCTAGCAGGTTTTACTACTGTGAAAACTCCTCCGTCTTTTAGTAAATGGCCCATTTTCTATCTTCTACTGTTGTTTTCATGTCTTTTAATGCCTTTTTTTTTACTGTTCCTACTGTTATGATTGGTATCTACTCTGATGTTTCATAATTTCTATTGGCACAGGAATTTTTTATATCACTATCGTATAACATTATAGAGATATACGTTGCCATTTTCATCACTTTATATATTTTATTTATAATATTTCCATTTTCATACTATACTGCAAACATCCGTAGGCACCTTGTTCCATGAATTCTTTCTTTCGTGATTCGTCAATTTGGGTCTGACTGCGTTTACAAATTGCTTGGTATGCTTATGATTTTTTGAATATTTCTGCTAATTCTATGTCACCCCTCTTGGATTTTATTCTCATTTGAACTATTTTCTTTATTAGGTTTATGGTCTTTTCTAATAGTTTTCCTTGAAATTGTTTAGAAACTTATCCCCCTATCTCTTTCGCTTATTGCATTGTAAAAATTGGTAAATTATTGTCTATTTTTTCTTTAAATAATGCCATTGAATTAAGTAGCTAGGAGTATCTATTTTATATTATAAAACAAAACTCATCACATTTCCTTTTTTAGAATTAGTTTCATATTTCTTTCTTAAGATGTTGGGAAGTTTTGCCGGTCACCATTATATAGTCGATTGGATTTAATTTGTTCATCACTCTTACATTATTAACTATATTGACATTTTCACCATGAATAAAACATATTTTATTCTTCGTTATTCTCTTTAGGCTCCCAACTATCCATTTTCGGTTTCTCAAGGAAAAAAAAAATCTTTTCATATATATCTCCAGATCTTCAAAGAAAATTTATATTTCTCCCTCTGTATGGGAGTTTGTTGATGCATATGTTTAAATGATCTGTAGTTTATACTTCTTTTATAATATGATAATTAATACAGCAATTATCGTGAGTACTATAAAATTCTTTTATGTTACCAATAATAAGAAAACAGCTTCATTTCCCTCTCATGGCTTGTATATATATATATATATATATATATATATATATATATATATATATATATATATATATATATATATATATATATATATATATATATATATATATATATATATATATATATATATATATATATATATATATATACATATATATATATATATATATATATATATGTATATATATATATATATATATATATATATATATATACGTAGATACATATATGTATGTATATGTGTATATATATATATATGTATATATATATATATATATATATATATATATATATATATATATATACATATATATATATACATACATATATATATATATATATATATATATATATATATATATATATATTTATATATATACATATATATATATATATATATATATATATATATATATATATATATATATATATATATATATATATATATATGTATATATATATATATATATATATATATATATATATATATATATATATATATATATATATACATATATATATATATATATATATATATATTTGGGCTCAGCCATGTTGTCCTTATGGAAGGTTCCTTTAGGCAGCTTTCTAAGGGATATTTGGCTACAGTGATACTCCCAGAGAATTGACCACAGGTCTCCAGAATTCTAACTCCTGGCACAACTATCCCTAATATAACTCTTAAGGATATTACATAAAATCAGGGGATGTATTTCTTGATACGACACATAGCAATCTTCACTTCGAATAGTTTTCGCTTTGAGGAGGAAGAGTGGCGAAATTGAAGGGGAGCCGTTATCAAGATTACCCGGTGGATCCCCTCATGGTACCACCACGGCGAACTATTCCTTTTGAAATCGCGAATTAAGCATGGTGTTTCTCCCACTCGCTCTCGGTGTTGTTACCTTTCATAAAGGATTATTACAATGCAATCTCCAGCATCTTCATCCTCAGGAAAGTTGAGTATTCAAGCTTTCCTGCGTATAATTTTTGGCTCCCTTCTCACAGTTAAATTAGCATAATTTAGATATGTTTAGTGGAGCAGAGCCAGCACCGGAGGCGGCCATTTTGGACCGCAGTCATACGCCATAAAGGCTTTATTTAGTTAGTAGTACGATGTTCCCGGTATTTAGCTATAATGAAACTCTAGCTATGTAGGCAAATTATACTAGTGAAGATAAGATTTACACATGTAATATTTCCTCTTCTGATAAAACATTTCGATCGTATACGTCAGGGCCTCGAGGGTATTAGCGTAGCTGAGATCCCAACTCGAGTTAGGCTAGCCTAACGCGTTTTAGTATACTTTAGTAACATTATCCCTGTTTATCCTCTCTTATCATTTTATTAATTCAATCGGAGATATGAATATCTCCTAGAATTACTATTACAAGTTGATAATCTTCTCTTTTAGAGAAATGAGGATAAACCCTTCCTTCCCCCTGAGTACCGCTAGCCCAGGCGGCAACCATATCTTTCATCTTGCCATGGAGTAGTGTACTTTGGCTTGACTGAGATAGTGTTTCTGTCCATCCTCTTTGCTGGTGAGTATCCCGGCTTTGAAATACGACAGTAACTCAGGATATTCAGTCTTGTTGCCGGTAACGCTATCGATGGGGGATTAGTCATTCCCCTGCCTGTTACATCGTTGCCGGCATAGGAAACCCGGCTTCCTTAGTCCACAACCAAAAGTGGTAGTACAATTGCCGCCGCCTTTCTCCTTTGCGGACTGGAAGACATGTCTTATATCCGGCAATGTCCTAGGCTTAGGAATCGTTATTCCTTTGCCGCCCAAGACGGTACCGGCATAGGAAACTACGTTTCCTTAATTTGCAGCCAAAAGTAGGAGGCATATCTGTCGCCTTCTTTCCATGCAAAATATAAGACCCTTTCCCTTCCCCTCGTGTCCTTTAGTGACGACCTAGCCATCACAATCTCTGTGGCCGGTATTCTACAATCACCCCACTTGCCAGGCTAATTACAATGCCTGCCGAGCTCCTACAAAGGCGGTTAAATTGCCGCTTCGACCTTCTCCCTAACGGAAGCAATGCTCCAGGGAAGCTTGAGCAGGCCCTGATGGCTGCCAGTGGCAGACCTATTACAACTTGAGTATTCTTCAGTCCCCCCTTGGACTGCCATCCACAAACCCTGTAACCGGCAGTGCAGCGGGCAACAGATATTGTGGCTAGATGGAAGCTTGAATTATTACATTCTCTCCCCTTCCATTTGAATCCTCATTCTGGAAAGAAGGCAGTAGAGATAGTAGTCCCTACAACCCTATTTATTGTACTAAACTATAATAATACGGTAGTCCTTCTCTCCATTCTTTCTCTCTCTCTCTGGTGGCTTGTGCCGCCAGGTACTAGCCTAGCCCGGTAGTATACCGGCAGAACTACAGTATAAGTTTATACAGTAGTCAGTATTCTTGCAGTATAGCAAATACAGCAGTTAGAAAACTACATTATATAACATAGTGTTGTATGATTTTCCAACATTCTCTATGTATCCTTTCACAGTCCATTGTTGAGACCGCTTAGCAAATGTTGAGGTGAAGCATTTCTTCAACATTCCGATGTATCCCAGATCATCGGAACACTATATTTTTACCCTACAGTATTAATATTTCACTTGTGGGGGAGTTAGTGTTAGTATACACTGACTTCAGCTATAAGTACTAGAGCTATTCCACTCTGTATTTCCCTAATAAGGAAATATAAAATACTAATATTGAGGGAGGTCACAGCAATTACCTGGACAGGAAACATAGATATGTGTCTTTCCTATTTCCTTTCTAGCTTCCTATACTAAGATATAATTATAATAGTAATAATTACTATTTAATGCATGTGAATATATTTATCAGTAGAATAAATTACCCCATACTCATTTCACTCTTTCTTTCCTTACAGGAGGAAGCTAAGGTGAAGTGTGTGATTATGTACTGCAACCACAAAAGCAAGGACCTTTGTGGACACATTGATGTGCAAGCCTCATGTCCCCTGCTTCATCGCAACGGAAACCCTGAGGTATTGGGATCCGAAGGACTGCACCGTCTGCTCGGCCTTGATGCCCGAGGGTTTCGGTGAACCCAAGACGACGGAGTTGAGGGATACTGCGGAGGAAACGCATCGAAGGTGGGTAAGAGGGTTCCAGAAGAACTCTCCGGGACCTTACCTGCCAAGCGAAGCGATGAGAAGCTTTCTGTTCCCTAAGGCAACATCCGACGTGGTTGTGCCTCAGGCACAAGTCAAGCCTTCCTTCATACCACTGATGATAGAGGCTGACATTAACAAGGCTTTAGAAGGCATGGACATCCATCAGGAAAGGATACCAGAGGTGTCCTCAGAAACCGAAAAGGATCTTCTTCAAGAGAATCCTGAGGAAGAGGTGGCCCAGCCACCCGAGGAGGAAGAAGGATCCGTATCGACAGTGATGGAAGACCCTCTACGGTCTGTGACAGCATATCAACCTGTGCCGTCAACCTCTTCGGCCCCAACCCCTCAACCGGACCCGCTGTTATCCAAGGGCGAAGCGCTCATGTCGCAGATCCAATTGATGATGGAAATAATGCGCAAGGAACAGCAAACGATGAGAAGGGAAGTCAGGGAAGCACACCGCTCGGCAGCTTTTAGCGGCTCATACAAGCCTTTCAAAGTCTCTGACTTATTCCAATGCTCTGAAACAAACCCCAGGAGATATGCAGAGTTCATGCCCATGATGAATGGGAAACTACATCTCTGAGACGATGAGGGCCATACCCCTTGATGATCTCCAATTCTGGGTGAACATTTCGGCTTACCCAGAATGCTTCGTGAGATTGAAGAATGAACCTGCATCTAAAGAAGAGACGGAACCTAAGGAGGTAGTGGTCTTTGATCATAACAAGGCACAGGGTCTCTTGATGAGTAGCCTGAAGAAACCCGGCTATACAAATTCGAAGGTTTCTGCTTTGAGCAAGAGGCACCCTACTTTCTATGCCCCTTCCCCTAGAGCTTTTCCCTTTACGGCTAAAGTTCTCCACTGCGTGCTAAAAGCAGTTGATGCGGGAAAACCATGCCCTACGCTAGAGGAGTGTAAACAATTGCCTCTAGCCCCGCCTACCGGCGAGAAGGATTCGAACGAGGTCCATCTAACCTTCTCAATCTTGAAATTGGATCCAGATATAGCAGGACAGCAGTTCAACGAGAACCTTCCGAAGTTGTCGGACTTTCTTCAGCGAAGGGAACAGAAGATAAGAGAGAGACTAGCCACCTCTCTGTCTCTCCAGAACTGCATGGAGATGTGCGCAGGCATCTCGAGTACCCCAGATATGTACATGGTTCTAGCTAAGATGCACATGGCTACCCTAGTAAAGGACATGTACTCTTTGGTGAAGGCCAGAAGGGCCTGTAGAGAGTACGTGTTTGCCAATGCAATAGTCCAGCAGGAACCCAGGAAGTTGATTACTTCATGTATTTGGGGCAAGGACCTCTTCCTAAAGGAAGCAGTCCAAGAGGTAGTTACTAAAGCCGCCACGGAGAATAGGAACCTTCTCCAAAAGTGGGGCCTGTCTTCCAAGAGGAAATCATTCTCTGACGCTGGTCCCAAACCTAAGAACAGAAAGACGAAGAAGCCACAAGTGCCTCATAGGCCTGCACAGCATCCCATGGTTACCATGACCACAGTGCCCCAAATGGTTGCCCAGCCGCAAACCCCATTCAAGATGGTGCCTCAGCAGTTAGTAGCTCAGTCCCCCAGCCTTCAACCCAGGCTTTGAGAGCCACACCACTACCTTTCGCCCTAAAGGTAGAGGATCTAGAAGAGGTTCCTCAAGAAATCCCTCAAGGGATAGAGGAGGACGTGGTCAGGGTAACAAACCTTCCGGATCATCTAAGCAATGAGAAGCTCCAGGTAGGAGGAAGACTCTTCCACTTTCGGGATCGTTGGACCTTCGATCCCTGGGCCCACAGCCTAATCAAGAATAGACTAGGGTAGAAATGGAACAAAACTCCACCTTCGTTTCCTCAATTCTTCCAATACTCCACCACCCTTATTGGAAGAATATACCTTAGAACTCTTGAACAAAAAGGTTTTAAGGAAAACAAAGCTCATCAAATTCCAGGGAAGGCTGTTTTGTGTTCCCAAGAAAGACTCGGAGAAACTCAGAGTCATTCTAGACTTGTCTCCACTCAACAAGTTCATCGAGAACAACAAGTACCGGATGTTAACCCTACAACACATAAGGACCCTGTTACCGAAAGGGGCGTACACAGTCTCAATAGACCTGGCAGATACTTACTGGCACCTACCAGTCAACTGCTCCCTCTCCTCCTACCTAGGATTCAAGCTACAGAAGACAAAGTATGTCTTCACAGCCATGCCCTTTGGACTAAACATAGCCCCAAGGATATTCACAAAACATGCGGACACAGTCGTACAACAGCTACGCTTAGAAGGCATTCAGGTAGCAGCATACCTAGACGACTAGCTAATGTGGGCAGTATCCAAGACTGCTTGTCTGTAGGCAGCCATGAAGGTGATCCAGTTCCTGGACCATCTGGGCTTCAAGATCACCTACAAGAAGTTTCAATGGTTAGGACTCCAATGGAACTTGCAGTCACACCGCCTCTCCATTCCACTGAAGAAGAGGAGAAAGATTGCGGGATCTATCAAGAGACTACTGAAATCCAACAAGATTTCAAGATGCCAACAGGAAAAAGTACTGGGCTCTCTCCAGTTCACAGCAGTAACAGACCCAGTGCTGAAAGCACAACTGAAAGATGGGTCAGGAGTCTGGAGAAGATTCGCATCAAATGCTCGAAGAGATCAACAGAGATTGACACCGACCTTACTGCAATCACTTCTGAGGTCGTGGTCAAAGGTCAAAAGTCTAGCAAGGACAATTCGCTCACAACCACCTCAACCGTCAGTAGTCATCCACACAGATGCCTCACCGGAAGGATGGGGAGGCCATTCCCATCAAAGGAAAGTACAAGGGAACTGGTCCCACCAGTTAAAAACCTTTCACATCCACATTCTGGAAGCCATGGCAGTCTTCCTAATGTTGGAGAAACTATCCCTTCACAGATCAGGCCACATCAAGTTGGTCTTGGACAGTGAGGTGGTAGGGAAATGTCTGAACCGACAAGGCTGGAGATCGCCCTACGTCAGTCACGTGATGTTGGCCATCTTTTGCTTGGCAAGAAAGAAAAGATGGCACTTATCAGCAATTCACCTACAAGGGTTCCGCAATGTGACGGCGGACGCTCTATCCAGGCGAAAACCAATAGTTAGAATGGTCACTAGACGCAGACTCATTCTCCTTCATCTTGGAAAAAGTCCCGGAACTGCAAATCAACCTCTTCACGAGTTACAACGAGAAACTACCTCGATATGTGGCCCCATACGAGGACCCTCGGGCAGAAGCGACGGGTGCTATGTCCCTCGATTGGAACAGATGGAATCATATCTATCTGTTCCCTCCAACAAATCTCCTGCTGAAGGTCCTTAACAAGCTGAGATCCTTCAAGGGGACAGCAGCAGTAGTGGCCCCCTAATGGCCCAAGAGCAATTGGTTCCCTCTAGTGATAGAACTGAAGTTGAAGCGGTTTCCTCT
>NC_090736.1:108769252-108779252 GCF_036898095.1 Palaemon carinicauda
GCATACCCTGACATTGAGTCTCTTTTTACCAACGTCCCTGTCGATAAGCCCATCCCCTTAATGATAGACTTAATCTCTAGGGACATGGTTGCACTGTATGTTCCTAGAAATATGTGAAAATTAGGGCCCCTTCATGACCAGCAGGGTCAATATATATAATCAAAAGGACAGCATCACCATGGTATCAGAGCTAGGCGTTCGTTTCACAAACTTCTTCTTGGGAGTCATAGAAGAGCAAGTTTTATCATAGATACGCCAATCTGACATATACTTAAATTCACAACAGTGTAGTTCCCTGATTTTTACTTTGGAGCAAAGCCACAGCAAACTACTCCTTTTCCTAGATGTGATGGTTGAAACCACTAGAACTGTATTCCATATATCTGACTGTAATAAACCCAAAAACATTGAACTTAGTATCAACAGTGACAGTGGAGCACCATATAAAAGCCCTCCACCACCAAAACCTTCAAAAAGAGGGCTCTCTCTCCCAATGCTCCTCCTCAAGGCTACCCATGAGGTCCATGTGATCAACAGGTATCCTAACATGCAGTTCAATCAAGAAATCAAGAAACCACCTTATACTTGGTGTGGAACGGAAAAGGGCAGCACGATAAGAACAATAGAAGTGAGCATTTATTGCAAAGAATAAAGCACCATAATTAACAACAATTCAGAAGACCCAATAAGGACATTAAAAAGAGCAATTTCTTCCACATGCAAAAGAACATAGATTTTTTATTCCTAATCTAATACCAAGGTGCCAAAATCATTGGCCATAAAACATAATCCAGACCCTTCCGTGCAGGATAGTCGGAAGAGAACAAATGTGGCACACTGTAATCAATTCCCTATCAACTACATCGGAATGGTCATAATGAAGCTTTCAAACACCGGTCCTGTTATGGCCAGAAATACTATTTTCATTTCATGAGAACACATTATATACTGAATTCATTGGCAATGCCTCAGATAACAGAAGGCTTAGAATGTTAAAGATTGTACTGGTCCAGAAAGAGAGACCTATCAGTAACAATGGGTAAGATATTTTAGTCCTATTTGACTTCCAAAGGAGGACCACAACGCCGACTGTTATTAAACATACAGCACTAATCAAAGCATCACCAACGATGATATCACCGATTGATGGAGCAGTAATTTGACTGGAACGGGGCTTCTTCCGGCTAGCATCACGGCCAATCAGAGAACAGATTCCTCTAACCATCTCACTTTCGTAACTTATTATTGAGGTGATCCCTGGCCCAGCAATTGGCCTAGAGCATGCTTCCCAGCATCGCTACTGCCTTTCTAGCAATGGAAATTTGATGCCCTGAATGAAAACAACACGGATTCATATAAATACGCCCACGAAGCCCTAATCTCTCACTAATTCTTCAATCTTGATGATGAGTAGACGTTCTTTGGTGCTTGAAACGTCTTACAACTTAACTTCACGACTAGAAACTTATCACCATACCCTGGAATACCCATGGACTTAGTACACAAATGTATCATGTATTATGTATTTTTTTAAGTAAAAGACTTAACTTATTTACTGATAATGATCTCTACCCTCTGGCAAATTAGAGTTCTATGGAAAAGTAGAAAATTAGATCAATAGAAAAGGTGTCTTATAAAACTAACACTACATAGGCATATATAGCCTTCAATCAAACATGCATGAAATATGGGGACATGTAAGCTCATGTATATGATATCATGTATATTTCACATCATAAAACATAATAAAGACACAGATCCTGAAAGATACTACTATGGTTGTCGAATCAAATTAAATATTATTTATACATGAATAGATCGTAACTGTATTCCTTTATTTATTTTATCAGCTTGGACGGTTTTCTTGGAATATACAGCATATTCGATCTATGTTTTCTTCTTCTTTTTTTTTTTGGCGATTGCGTGAAATATCGATGTTCGTACACCCCCTTTTTTGCTAGCTTACTTTGGTAAAATGGCTATTTAAACATACGAAAAAGGGTAACATATAATAACAAATTAGTATACTTAATAGGCTGATATGCTGGATTATGCATGAATAGTAGAAAAATTAATTACATTTTTCACAGAAAAAAAGAATCATGTTGTTGTCATCTAATTGCCTAACTCTAAATTATGTAGTTTATTTTATATAGCTAAGATGTATAAAAACGAAACCATACCAATAAGTAGTAAAATATAATTTTTAGCTATCAAGTGAGCATTTCCAGATTTTTAACAGTGAGCATAAAGTACTTATTTTACAGTCGTGTTTATACTACTCATACCAATGCTATCTTTAACATATGTTTACATTGTTTGCTTTTCATTAAATTAATAAGTGACACAATAGGTAAGTTTACTGTGAAGAAATATACAGCTGAAAAGGGATAAAAATATAAAATGGCTATTTAAGTCAACTTCAAATAACTATCAAACATGGCAGAGATATATAAAAATCTAAAACAATACAAAATAAGATTATTGCACCTCTCTCTCTCTCTCTCTCTCTCTCTCTCTCTCTCTCTCTCTCTCTCTCTCTCTCTCTCTCTCTCTCTCTCTGTACGGGATCCCACGAGAGGATTTATTATACAACCCATGCGTGAAACCGATAATACAATTAGGAAATGTAATTATGCCTTGATTACATTAGTAGTGAAGACTGAGAGGCCTTTCCCAGATGTGTCATACTCTTGTAAGATTAATATAATTTTTGAGGCAGATTAGAATGGCTTTTTGAGTGATCTTTTGTTATTTGATTGGTCACAAGTGTATAATAGTGTTGGGCCTGTTGTTCCTTTGAATGCAAATTTAGTCAACATAACTGATAGTTGTATCCCTTCTCGTGTGGTAAAGTACGGAGTGAAAGACAAACCTTGGTTTGATGATGATTGTAAGTGTGCTTATTTGGAGAAGCAGGAGAACTATCAACTTCGTAAAAGTCACAGATTAGGTTTTATTTAGAGTAACTATGCTCAGCTTGAAGCTTTTGCTCAGAGGGTTTATACTTCAACTAAAAAGGAATACAATTTGATAAAAAAAAAAAAAAAAAAAAAAAAAAAAAAACTTTCTGGTACTACCCATGAGCATAAGTGGCGGGCTACCCATGAAACTGCACTCTTTGGTGTAGAAGCAAAAATTCCTTATTTACTTAAAGCAGGTGGATCTGTAACTCACTCTCCAAAGTTAAATACAACTCTTCTAGCTGATATGTTCTACAGTAAGCTGATTAATGGAAAATTTGATCTTCCTCCTTCATGTTTTCCTAAGGGTAAAATAACTGGTTTAGCTTTCCGACCTCCTGAAATTAAAAGTTTTTGATGGCCCTTGATGCTTATGGAAGTGTAGACCCAAATGGAATTTTGCCTTTCCTTTTTTTTTTTTTTTTTTTTTTTCATAAAGAACACAGATTTCTTTGCTTCAATTTACCTGATATAGTGCGTAAATTAGCAAAAAGAGGTTCTTTCAACACTTGTTGGAGAATGGGTTATATTACTCCATTATGTAAATCCGTTTGTGGTAGCTCAATCAGGCTTTTCACCGGATTTCCATAACTCCCGTGTTATCTAAAGCTTTTGAACGTCTATGGGCAAAAACGTCTAAATAGATTTGTTGGAGCTAATCATCTGTTACCTAATTTGCAATTTGGCTCTCGTAAAAGCCTTGAAGCATGTGATGCCTTCATAAAGTCTCCAGTGCTGTAGAGAAATGCCTTTATTGTGGTCAGGAAGTACCTATGATTGGCCTTGATTTTAGTACTACTTTTGACCATGTTAATCATGAGGCCATTGTTTTCAAACTCAGAGAGTTGGGTGTCGGTGGGTCTGTTCTTAGGATAATTATTCAATTTTTTAAGTTACAGATCCCAAAGAGCTGTTGCTGATGGGCACCATAGTGAGTATAGGAATGGGATATCTAGTGTTCTTCAGGGTAGTTTTTCTTGGCCCGTTACTTTTCATAGTATAAACACATTACCAGTGGTTTAGCCTTGAAAAAAAAGCTTGTTGCATATGCAGATGATGCTACTCTGTTCGCATCAATTCCATCTGCTGAAATTAGATCAGGGGTTGTTTAATTTCTTCGTATAGTTCTAGCAAAAATTAGTGCATGGTGTAAATCATGAGGCATGAATTTGAATCCTAGCAAAATTCAAAGTATGAATGTAAGTAGGTCGAGGATATTAGTTCCTCAACATCCGAATCCAAGCATTGATAATGTTTCTCTAACTCTATGGGATATTTTTTAAAATTTGATTGTGATTCTCAACAGCAACTTTACTTTTGAGAAACACATGAGGTCGTTTTCTTATTAAATTGCACAAAAAGTATATTATTGAGAAAGTTTCGTGAGGCTTCTTCCATTCTCATTTTTTTTTTTTTTTTTTTTTTTTTTTAACATTGTTGTCCTGTCGGGTCTGCAGCTGCTGATTCTCATCTTAATTTGTTGGGCAGGGGGCTATGATCTTTTGAATTTCTTATATATGATCTAAATATTAATCTCTGCACTGTCATTCAGTTAGTTCGATATTCCTGTTACAATAGATTTTCCATAATTCTCATAACCCTGTACTTGCAGAAATTCCCAGACAGTACCACCCTGTTCGTAATACTATTTATGCAGTTAATTCTAATAACCATCAATTCTCCATCATGAGGCTCAGTACTATAAAACTTACTAAAAATTTTATTCCAGCTGTGACCAAGTTGTGGAATGATCTTCTAATTGGGTAGTTGAATCGGTATAACTTCAAATGTTCCAACTTACAGCAAATGTTTTTATTTCTAACAAGCTGAAATATAAACGATATGTTTTGATATTGTTACTTTTCTTGAAATAATTCATTTTAATTATTCATTACTTCTCTTATAGTTGATTTATTTCCTTATTCCCTTTCCTAATTAGGCTAGTTTTTCCTGTTAGAGCACTTGGGCATATGTAATCTCTCTATGCTTGCTAGGGTGTAGATTAGTTAGTAGTAGTAGTAGTAATAATAATAATAATAATAATAATAATAATAATAATAATAATAATAATAATAATAATAATAATAATAATAATAATAATAATAATAATAATACATGGATGAGTGTCAAATCAAACGGAAAGAGCAAGAATCAAAGTAGTTTAAAATGACCGTGAGGGGAGGGCACTTGGTTTGAAACAGATTTCCCCTGCACTGATGCCATGTCTCCACATAACCTGCCAGTTCTTCAACCCTTTCCCCCTACGCTTTATCTTTTTTAATCTTCGATACATCACGAAATCTCTCTCCTTATCTCTTTCAACAGTCGCTCGTCTATATATTCATATTACTGTTTTTATCATAATTCCCTTTCATTCATTATTACGCTTCTTATTCATGATGTCACCCGGGATTCTCGCTTGACTCATACATTCCCTCCAGCCATTCATCTCCATCATCCCATTAAACTTCACACAGCTCCAGATGAATATGTTATTCCTTCACATCAGCTTAGGCTTTTGGTTCTTTCACCACTTATTTATTCAACCTGATCTTACCTTGCATCCTTAAGTGTGTATGTCAAGCTTAATTGTCAAGTAGAGGGGTTTTCAACCTGGGGCTCACGAACCCCCAGGGGTTCAAAAGTAGATTTATAGGGGTACTTAGACGGCTGATGAAAAAAAAAAAATATATTTCATATAGTTAAATATGCTAAGAGAGAGAGAAAAAACTTGAATTTAAATTTATTAGAAAACCATTCATTATGGATCTGGAACTTCTCTCAGGTAGCTTGCAAGATGAATTCTTGAGTTGATGAACGACTCTTTTACATAAAATGCATTTGAAGCATTTTCCCTGACTAAGCTCTGGTGTAAAATTGTGAGTACCCTGTTGTATGTGATATAGTTCTGACATTTGCTGAAGAACTCTAGTGCTTAACTTTATCAGCAAGGACTTTCAATGCTGTTGAGTTTGAAAACTAAACATCCATCACGTCTTAGTGTGGAAAATTATCCATGATTCTACCTGTCTAACACTACTCCTCGAATTGCGAAACTTGTTTGCAACAAATAGACACACCCTTCATATTGATGTTCAATATTAGTTCATAATAAAAATTTTGTTTCACGCCTGTGTGTGTAATATCATTCTGAAACAATTATGATATCAATGTTTCATCTGAATGCTGTCATTAAAATTGTAATTATTCGATAATATTCTATGCTGTATCATTGTTGATTGAGTTAGTCACTATATTGCCATTTTGTTCAACGTCAGATTACTGAGGGTTTGGATAAATGGTCTTATAACTCAGGGGGTACTTGACGGGGAAAAGGTTGAGAACCCCCGGTCTAGTACATGCTCGGGGAGGGATCCTTTTCTCATATGCCATGTTTAAGAAGAGGGGAATCCCTTTTATCAAAACCACACACAGACATTTACGTCAATGATGGTATGGAACAAAATGGTATGCACAAATTCATATAGACAATGACAGACAGAGAGTAAAGAGGTAGAATCGAGATGGAGAAAGAAAGCAAGCTAATGATCTGTTGAGATTTGCACAAGTGGGGATCTTCAAAAACCGGTGACCTCCCATATCAGCCCTTTTTCACTGCTCAGTAGGATCGGATCTTCACAATACAAGAATCTGCGTTAGATAATTTAGTGACCAATGGGATATACCCTGTTCCTCTTTAGTTTCTATTAATCGTTCACTTTCTTTGTATAAAGACAATCAATCATTATAAAACTTATGAAACAAAAAAATAACTGTGTTCAATAGTAAGAGTACAGTGGAACCTCTACATCCGAACGTATCTACATCCGAATTTTCCAACATCCAAAGTAAAATTCGAGCAAATTTTTTACTCTACACCCGAATTTTATTTCGACACACGAAGTAAGCAATTTTTGTCGTGCCGGTTGTATGATTGTATCCGAATTTTTCTACACGCGAAGTACAATTCGAACACGTTCCTACTCTACACCCGAATGTTTTTTTTCGACACCCGAAGTAAACAATACCCGTATGCGTAGTCGGTGCTCATAACGCCTGAAGTGTTTTTTATTTCCGCCGATAGAAGGCAGCATATCGACCTCAGAGGGACGCTCAATTAGCGCGGCTTGGGTCAGTCCTCTGTTCTCGTCGGCTTCTTGCGGTTGTGCTCTGTGCGTTCTGCTATTAACTCTGTTTTAATCGTGATTTTTCACGTGCATCCTTTAACGGTAATTTACGTAAAGTATGGGTCCTAAAAGGCTTAGTTTTGCCGGTGGTAGTGGTAGTGGGGAGAAAAGGAAGAAGGAAATGCTTTCTTTAGAAGTTAAGCAGGAAATTATTGAAAAACATGAGCGTGGCGTCCGCGTGAGTGAACTTGCTAAACAGTATGTCCGTAATATGTCGACAATCTCGACAATCCTTAAACAGAAGGAAGCTATTAAAGCAGTGAAACCTTCTAAGGGGATCACCATAATTTCAAAACGCCGTACCCCTATCATAGAAGAGATGGAACAACTTCTACTAGTGTGGATTAAGAACAGAGAGATCGTTGGCGACACCATCACCGAGACCGTCATCTGCGAGAAGGCGCACGCCATCTTTACGGACTTGAAGGAGGAGAGCTCTGGGGGTGATGCTGGGGAGAGTTCAACCGAGCCTTCCTCAGATGATTTCAAGGCATCTCGTGGCTGGTTCGAGAAATTTAACAAACGGTCCGGGATTCATTCAGTTGTTCGCCACGGAGAGGCTGCTAGTGCGGACACAAAGACTGCAGCTGACTTTGTCAAGAACTTCGAAAAGATCGTGCAGGAAAAAGGCTACGTAGAGCAGCAGGTGTTTAATTGTGATGAAACCGGGCTGTTTTGGAAGAAGATGCCCAGTCGAACTACATCACTGCCGAAGAGAAGAAATTGCCTGGGCATAAGCCAATGAAGGATCGGTTGACTCTTGCCTTATGTGCCAACGCTAGCGGGGACTTTAAAGTCAAGCCCTTACTGATTTACCATTCTGAGATCCCTAGGGCCTTTAAGGCACAGAATGTGGATAAGGACCAGTTTTATGTTTTCTGGCGATCCAACTCGAAGGCCTGGGTCACTAGGCAGTTCTTTGTCCAATGGGTTAACCAAGTTTTCGGTCGTTCTGTGAAGAAGTATCTTCATGAGCAGAAATTGCCTTTAAAGTGCCTGCTATGCCTTGACAATGCACCCGCTCACCCCCCCCCCCCCCCTCCCGGACTTGAAGATGATATCTTCGATGAATTTAACTTCATAAAGGTGCTGTATCTTCCACCGAATACCACCTCTATCCTCCAGCCCATGGACCAGCAAGTCATCTCTAATTTTAAGAAGCTGTACACCAAGCACTTATTTAAGCAGTGCTTTAATGTCCCGCAAAGCACCAACTTAACTTTGCATGAATTTTGGAGGGGCCACTTCAACATCGTGCACTGCTTGAAGATCATAGATCAGGCTTGGGTGGGATTAACTCGACGGACCCTCAATTCTGCCTGGAAGAAGCTGTGGCCTGATGCAGTTTCTCCCCGAGATTTCGAGGGTTTTGACCCCGAACCTGATCCCGTGGTGGGTGCAGCGGAAGCCGTAGAGGAAATCGTCTCCCTTGGCAAGTCCATGGGTCTGGAGGTCGATGCAGATGACGTTACGGAACTCGTCGCCGAACATCACGACGAACTTACCAAGGATGAGCTCAAGGAATTCCATGCTATGTCGGAGCACATAAGTGATGACGAGGAAGGGAGCGAGAAGGTAGAACATGTGTTAGGTTCGGCGCATAAAAAAGAGGTGTAAGGAAAATATCAAGACGTGGTCAACTTCATCGACAAATACCATCCAAAGAAATTGCAGGTTTGTCGTGTAGTTTCTCAGTTCAATGATGTTTGCCTAACTCACTTTCGAAACATTCTGAAAAGCCGTACCAAGCAATTATCTATCGATAATTTCTTTAAAAAAACTGCGAAGCGAACTCGTGATGAAGAGGATGTAAGTGATTCGAAGAAAACGGCAAAGAGTGAAGCGGAAGAAAGTGAAACAAAGAAAACGGAAAAAAGTGAAGCGAAGGAAATTCAGTCAATTTTAAGTGTAGAGAGTGAAAGTGATTAAAATTACGTAATCATCAAAAAGAAAAAAAGAAAATGTAAAAAAAAATATAAAATATAAAAATAAAAAAAAATTAGCTAAGTTATGTTAAAGTTCACTCAGTGTAAGTTAGAATAAGTTACGGTAGTGTAAGTTTATCGTAGTTAACCTCTACCTCCTCGCCACCCGTCCGTCTCCTCTCTGCGTAGCAAGACTAACAACACCTGCGCTGGAGTTTCTAAGGTAAAGTGAAGCTAAAAACCCGTTTCTTATTTATCATTTTTTGCTAATTCTTCTTATTTACATGTCTATTCTTCTTATTTACATGTCTATTATCTAATTTAGCGTTCATTATTCTCATTGGAATATTATGTGTAGTAGTTTTTCTTAAGAAGTTATCATAGGTTTTTAGGCTCAACCACGGATTAATCCTATTTCAATGTATTCTTATGGGAAAATTCGTTTCGACATCCAAACATTTTCTACATTCGAAGTTGGTTCTGGAACGGATTAAATTCGTATGTAGAGGTACCACTGTATAGATACGTGCTTCCTTATAACACATAAAACTCATAGACTACCCTTTTCCTCTTTGTAATACTGGAGTGTTTTTATTTTTTATGTTGATAGGGTATGGCTGATGATAGCAGGATGAAATATGTATCTTATAATTTTTAATATTTAGTTATTAGATTTTGTGATGCTTCTCACCACAGGAAATTCATTTGAGGTATTTGATAGCAGTTTAATAACGAGGGGCTGAATTTAGCCTCAAGTGATTTGCATTTGTCTTAGGGGCCCTACTGGTCTCGAAGTTAACATGATTAATACAGCCTTTTCTATGACCACAAATGCAATTTCTATCGTAATCTTTGAGGATTTTCTTCCATATGGTTTTCATAATTATGCTAGTTTGAATTTTTCACCAAATATTCGCTTACTTCC
>NC_090736.1:108789252-108791752 GCF_036898095.1 Palaemon carinicauda
GATCTTTTATTGTATTCTTCTATCAATGTGACTAAAACAGATTCGTACGGTTTAAAATGTCCATTGATATCCTCAGTTTCATTCATTACTTTCGTAAGATGGGGAAAGTGTTCTGAAAGTTTTGATTGAGTCAAAAGGGACTTGTAATGCAAGTTTTTCATTTTTTCTAAATGCCTGAATTTTTGGCCACATATCATAATTACATTTATTTTTGCCTTGCAGTGAAATGCTTAACTCATTTTGTTTTGACATCACATCACATAAAAAGGCAACATCTCTGTAAAAATTTGGATCTGATAAATAACAATAATTTTTTTCTTTGAAAAAGTTGATAATTTGTCTTCGTAAAGACAAAATTTTGACCAATACTTTCCCTTTCGACAACCAGCGTACTTTTGATTTATATGGTAAATCTACATTAATTACTTCGTCATCCATCATCAACATTCTTCGAAATTGACGATGTTTTGAGGCATTCCCTCGAATATAGTTAATAATGCTAATAACCTTTTGCAAAGTGTCATTCTAGGTTACAGATTTTGCACAGAGATTTTGCTGGTATAAAATACAATGAAAAGAAATCAGTGCAGTTGGTTCATTTATAGCCATCATAGCAGGAGCACCATCGATGCACACTCTTACCTAATTAGTAAAATTTAGTCCTTTATTTTATGATATTGCTTTTTGAAGTTGTTAAAAATATCTATCCCCCGTGTCCTTCCTTTGAGGGTGCCTAAAACGAGCAATTCTTCATATACTTGAAAATCATTTGTTATAGCACGAATAAAATACAATACTTGTGCTGAATCAGTGGAATCTGTTGATTCATCCAAAGTTATTGAGTAATATATATTACTCAATATTACATTTTTTAATTTTTCTGTTACATTACAGGCCAATTCATGCTGTCAATCTGCGTTAGTCCTTCTTGAAAGAGGCACCTCTTTATATTTATTAACTTTATCGGGATCTATACACCCTACCACTTCTTAAATACAGTCTTTTAGGAGTTTTGCATCACTGAATGGGTTACCTTTCTTCCAAGCAAATATGCAACTTTATAGCCTGCTTCTGTCGTAGCATTCCTTTGATGTAACATAGACTGGAAAAATTGTCTTTGCTTCTGTTTTCCATCTTTCAGTTTTTGTAGTGCTATCTTTCGAGGGTCACCCTCTAATTTGGCATATTAATTGTCTTTATGAAGACCATAGTGTTGCTGTGAATTGAAAATTTTCACCATTACAATTGCAGTATCAAAAAGCAAGCAAGATATTTTGCCTGCAATATTCAGTAAAAATTATTGTAGTTCTCATTCTTCATTAAAGATCATGTTTTCTTCTTTCAAATTCCGTTTGAACTTTTTTGCCATAATTATGGGTAAAAAAGAAATGTATTTATTTTGAAAAGGCATAAAAAAAGGTTAACAATGAATTAGGCCAGCCGCACACTGTCTGTCTGTCAGTCTCATATTGCCTTACCATTGTGTAAGACACGGGCTAACCGCACACTGACCCAGACAAAACAATCTTAGAGAAGACATCAATAAATTTGCATCCACAAATATATTATGTTATTATTATAACAACAACAATAATGATACAGATTAGTTATATTTTCTCTGTGATTAGTATTATTATGTATCATCAACTAGTTGTTGCAGAATCAATATAAAAAATCGACGGATTCCAATCTTGCAAAATGGCAATTGCTAAATTTATAGCCAAGATTCCAAGAACATGGTTTCGGACTCCAATTGATTGTGTCTTATCTAAAGACCGTTTCTTCTGGAACAATGTACAGGTGGTCTAACATATTAGCAAGAATGCGATAACTGTATCTGCAAGTCAGTAAAATTAATGCAATCAGATGTGCACTTTCTGATAAGGGTATAACTAACTCACTCTTACCAAACAAGTCTACTGTATATGAAGTAAGCCACGACAACACAATTACTGAGTAGAGTACGTAGTTACTCTGACTTACTCGGACCAGTGACCACAGTGAGGAGGCAGACGAGACAGGAACTCTTCCTGTATCATACATAAAATAATTCACTTCCACTAGGCTAGTGTAGCTTACAAGGAAACATTGCCTTTATATACTGTAATTGGTCGCTTAAGTTTAGATTCACTGAATTTGAAGAAAAATTGTACCAATATCTTAGAGAGACATCACTATACACAGATAACTTTCCTTTTGTATATATATATATATATATATATATATATATATATATATATATATATATATATATATATATATATATATATATATGCATGTGTGTGCGTGTGTGTGCCTGCCTGCATAAAGATTTTAGACAAAATGTTCAATGTCAAAAAAGAAATATATATATATATATATAAATATATATATATATATATATATATATATATATATATATATATATATATATATATATATATATACATATATATATATATATATATATATATATATATATATATATATATATATATATATATATAAAACGTATGTATAT
>NC_090736.1:108796752-108829252 GCF_036898095.1 Palaemon carinicauda
TTATGGTTAACTAGTCTCTGTAAATGTATATCAAAATTTATATGAAGTTATCTTCCTTTAGGATATGAATTAGAAAGAAAAGATTTTAACATAATAACGTCATTTTCTCATAACAGACACAAAAGTTAATAAGGGTAATGTTGGCAGAAATAATTAAGTATTGAATTTTTAAACAGGATAATTTATAAAATATGATAGCTTGATTTCTGCAAAGTGGTATGAAAGAACCTTTCTTTATGATTTAAAATTGAAGAGTGAAGTGCCTTTAAAATCGATGTTTGGACACAGATTTTTTTTTTCTTTTTTTTATGAAAAAAAGGGGGGGGGTGATATGAGAAACGATGTTTCAAAGTACCATGCCAGTCAATCCATTGATTTGAAAGCTATTAGTAGTAAACCTTAGTCCCAAGCTGTTGAAATACATATCAGGTCAATTGGAATATATATATTTTTGTGGAAACCAGAATAATAACTAGGGGGCATGGCTAGAAAGTTTATATGGGAATTGAGGCTCAACTGTTAGTCATTCTGGCATTTAAAGTTTGCACAATATTTTTTATTTTCATTATTACAGTTTGTTCGTTTTAATTCAGTATTTGATAAGCTGCTTGTCGAGTAAAACAATTTTGGTCTCTGAGCCAATATGACAAGCTATTTATTAGATTGCAAACTTCAGAAGTTTGGCATGAGTTTGACGATTGATATTGAAGATTGAATTGTCTATATGATATTGGAATTAATTTGCGCATAGCCATGAGCGTAAATACAGAAAATAAAGTTGTATATTTATTGGGTGTTTTATCATTAAATGTAAGCCGGATAGACCAATGGTTATTTTTGGAGTGACCATGTACCATAAGAGTTGCGTACCACGGCTAAAGTATCCACTGACCAATTACAGTGCAGTAGTTAACCGTTTGAGCGAAGAAAAATTGTTTGGTGATCTCGGTATTGTCTGGTATATGAGGAGGAAGGAGATATGGAAAGAATAGACCAGACTAATCAGTGTATCTGTTGGCAAAGGTAAAATTAGTCGTAACGAGAGAGATGGATCCGTTTTCGTACTCACTGGCCAGTTAAAGGACCTCAAAACACTAACAGAAGTTTCTCAACGGGTGACAGGTGCCTTGGCCAACATACTACCTTTCCTTGTTACAACTCAAAGAGCTATGGTAGAAAATAATTATTGGGGGAACACTACCTTAATTAGAAAGCCTATCCACACACTATCAAGCATGCCCAGATGTCAATGGGTAGTGAAAATGAGTATTGGTGGTGCCAAAAGCACGATCTCCTCAGGCAAGGCTGTGAAAACAAACAGTGTATCCGTATGGAGTGTAGCCTAAAATCTCTTATCGTTCAGCTCTCAAAGAGAACACAGCGGACACTAATTATATAATATGATAAATTCCTGAGGAAAATCATTACTATGAGTCATTTAAGACCTAGCCAAACCTATACAGTCAAGATTTAAGCATTTTTGGGGTACCTGTCCCTCCTATCACCCACCTTTCCTCATTGTTTAAACCTCACTTCTCCGCCTGGGTTTTCATCTCTCCTCTACTCATCTTTCTGTTTTTCGTATTGTCTTTGCCTAATTTCTCATTTTATATTATGCATTTTACTATTTTACTTCAACTTTTACTCATGATTCATGTATTTTTTTACATTATAGTATTATCTCTCTCTCTCTCTCTCTCTCTCTCTCTCTCTCTCTCTCTCTCTCTCTCTCTCTCTCTCTCTCTCTCTCTCTCTCTGAGAACAATTTATAATAAATACTGAACAAAATGCACCTGAATAAGGAATTCTATACAAAATGTATACATATGATAGATGGAGAAATTAAGACAATATTAATATGGATAAACCGATCGTTCACATCATCACTGTCTATGGTGTTGATGGCTGGTTTCACACCTCCGCGTAAATTATCCGATTACCAATACTATTCCTCGAACGATCTGGACCTTCTCACAGCACCAATTCGTACCTCCTTGGTCGCGATCAGCTTTGTCTCCTACAGCCACGCTTGCAGATCAACCCAATTGACTCTGCAATGTTGAACGCACATGATGCTTCGAAGAACCTCACACTTATTCGATAGCGTTTAACTCACGATAGGCAGATGGAACCCAGATGACCTCTTGACTCCATGACCAGATAATTCTGTCAATTGTGTAGCTAGATTCTGGCTAGTTCTCCCTGCATATCAGTAGCAGGGCAATTCACAACATGATAGTTGTGGTGAGAATGGTAGCCTGCGGGAATCTAGGAAAGAAACTATTTTAATTTTTCTAGTGGCAGTGGTGGGGCAAGGGCTCTCCTCCGTCACCTTTTTATAGTTGGGTGCATTGACTAGTACCAGCACTGAGACCTCAGTGATCCCAGGCAAAAGATTTAATGTCAACCTGTATATGAATAGGGCGCTGCTCATTTCGATATATTAGTCTCATATTTTGTTTTTGGAATGGTCGCACAAAAATGATCCATTATTGAATCCCTTATCTGTGTAAACTACTACTGCCACAAACAGCTCACCCTGACCAGATGTCACTTGATGGCTGAAGGTGGCACTGGTGCTAGGGTGTGATGTGTCCACCCACTTTGGTGCATTTGGGTATTAAACCACATCTTGTCAACATAAGTCACCTGCCTTCCATTCTCCCGATGCTTCCTGAGTGATGGAAGTCCGTTAACGCGACAACACACAACATCCAGGATACCATCGTCACATACATTTCCTTTGTGAAGTCATAATTTAACCCCATGTTGTGAAGTAATTGCCACACAGTCATCTCTGAGGTTTCTTCTTGGATGATATCTGCCCTCTTTAACTCTTCACTAAACGTACCAATAGTGAAGGTTTGTTTGACAGCACACTTGTTATTTACATGGCAGCAAATGGCACCAGCGGTTAAATTGTCAAAGACAGGTGTAGTGGTTATTGCCAAGAGTGTTGTCGGTTGAGAGGGTGTCACGGGTGGTGTTTGTTACCAAGAACGCAAGCTTGCTCTGTGCTTCACCACCATCCGCACAGCATTCACTGTCATCCCCATGGCATCTGCAACAGGGTCATAAGGCATGTGTGGTGAAGGTAAACCTTTACTTTATATCATTACATGCTTATTTAAATCGACGAGATTTAATGAATTTCACTACTGAAAATGAAATTCAAAGATATTTATTGTGAAAAAAAATATTCAATCTTTCGAATGAAAAAATAGAAAGATGAGTAGAAATACAAAGAAACGAGAGTGATAACGGGAAGAAATAAAAAATAGAAGAAAAATAACATTAAAATACATAATGAAAATTGAGAACGGAAACACACAGAGAGAGAGAGAGAGAGAGAGAGAGAGAGAGAGAGAGAGAGAGAGAGAGAGAGAGAGAGAGAGAGAGAGAGAAAGTGGAGGAGTCAAGTTAGTTTGTGATGACGTCTCACAATCTCACGTGTTCAAACTCCTTCACAGGCGTGAATCATCGTATCGGCTATGACGCAATGAATGTCATGAGTAAACGTCGTAATTAAATACATTTGTGAATGCACTATAGCATCAGCAATTAGAGAGAGGTGTAAAATAGCCGGTGCTTATATATGATGCTGGTGAGACTGATTGTTTCGAAGATATTAGCAATAAATCTTGGGTCCAGGCTGCTGAAATGTATAGCATTTCAAACGAAATAAATTATATATCTTTTGTACTTACACTTCATGATAAAAACAACCAAATATTCAAGTTTTCCTTTTTTTTTTTTTTTGGCCTTAGCACTCATGGCTATGGAAAAATATGAAGTTTATAAATCTAATAATATCGAAACCTATAATCTAGAATCAAGCATATCTTCGATCTTGCCATCCTTCGCAGACTCCAGTTTCCACCTCCCATGCATTTTAAATAATATATCCGAAACATAAGAATTTTCACAAACTATCGCACCACCAGCTCTTACGGTATTTACACCAAATTTTTATACATCTGATACAAATAATTGAAAAGTTTCAATGAACAATTTGGCATTCTTGAATACGTCAATGGTCTATTTATCTACTTTTGGCTGATAATCCGACTTTGTTTTACTCATGTTTCTGAAAATGTATTCCGAACGTTCATTGGTAAATCCACACCAATCAAAATACATTCCCAAATTTTTTACAGGAAATAAATCACTTTGCATTCCAACAACAACTACGTACTGACAATCCATATAAATATCTGTCTTACTTCTCTCAATGAAAATAGACATGAGTTTGTTCAAAACAAATATCTGAACATCTCATATTCTGTAACTCTACTACGTAAAAATACCCGCATAAGCACTCAAGCATGCAGTAATGGTTCTTTGATTTTAAATAACTTAGAAAACATTTGTCTCAACATTTTCATATTTGTAGCTTCTTTCGTCGTTACAGGGACTGATAAAAGTCATTTTCCTGACTCAAAAAAAATTTTCCACCAGCTCTGAATCTATTGTAGATGAAATTCATATTATAAAAGGAACCCATCGAATTCCATAAAATGCAGAAGATAACGCACTTGCAGAACTTCCTTCCTGAATTATACCTGCTAGATAAACTTCAATCACCATGCGTTTCACTGTTGACTTTTATCTGTGCCATTTTTTTTTTCAACAAAGTCTCCCATTTCATATATATATATATATATATATATATATATATATATATATATATATATATATATATATATATATATATATATATATATATATATATATATATATATATATATATATATATATATATGTATGGTAGTACCCATTAGTAACTGCCAAACTTGTGCCATTTCTTTACAGATCCTGGAAGAATGGCTATATCATATGCCAGCAAAAACACATGTTTTTGCAGGTATCGTAATATCGACAAAATTCAAACATAACATGGCGAAGTTTAAATCAACATTACCAAACACTGATTCATAGCTTTTACCACAAATATAAGCCTTTCTTCTGTATTGGTAAACGAGCATAATCTTTAACAAAAGAGTCAAAACGAGTTCCATCTGAACATAGGCCAAAAACTACCAGATTTCAACATATGAACTACTAAGGCACCTATACATCCATCTTCTTCAATTTTGGCTAAAACTCTACAAATTAGATAAATCGAAGAGAAACCAGCCATTTACATTCGCCAACATTCCGTAAAACCGTAAATCCTGAACATTTTATATTCCAATACCTTAAATAAAATTGACTGACAAAATGTGTTTTTTTCATAAAGAGGCCTTGGAATCTATTCCATTTCCAAAGGAATTTCGTTAACTAAATAATGCCTGTAAATAGTCGAGCTACCCACTGCAAATGTTTACTTTATGCTTCCTTTAAAAATGATGCAACTATACTATATTTCTATTGTAGTTAAACAACCCAACTCTTTTTCCCTGCAATTTCATTATTTAAGTAAATCAAAACTCTCTGAACTACATCCAACTTACGCCAAGTTAATCTTTTTACTATCTCATCAGAATTCCACATTCCGTGAGAAATTCCATATCGACAATCAACATCATACCTCCAAAAGTATGACAACTAGCATCAGAGTACACCAACTTAACACAAGAAAGCTGACACATTAACTTTCTGATATTGATAACTTCAATATTTTCTAACCAAAATTAGATCTGCCTAAAACATTCAAGAGACAGAATTATTAAATCATTCCGAGATTTTCCACTCAAAATATCAATGGTCAAACTTCAGACTAACAGTCCCCACTACAGTTGACAATGAAATTATCTGCCCTACAAAACTAGATACTTATCTAACCAACATATTCTTAGGTTTAAAAAGCTTTGTCATAATCTCGGTTCCTGTGTTCCGAACGTTCCTCAATTTCCTTCCAAGAACTTTAAAAACAAACCTTAAGGTATTAATATGAATTCCCAACCACTCCAATGTCTGTATAGGAATCCACACAGATTTACGCTCGTTAATAGCAAAACCACCCAGCCATAAATCTTTCCAAATACTCTGAAATTAAGTTAATTGATTGTAGGTCCTCCCCAATACAGATACCGTCATCAAAACACTTTATAACACACCTCGACTCTCCCTTCTACCAATTGAATAATGGCTTAATAATATCTGTAAAAACATATTGAGCATATTTCATGCTAAATAAGAAGAAAAAAATATTTTATATATTTTGTTCACCATTAATATACCATGGAAATCCCATAAGCATTCTGTTTGGGGATAAAACATTTCAAATGGCATTAAGTAGAATGCAAATCATAATGGAATATAAAGGAATTACTTCTAAATGGATTAAATAGATTTAGTGCAGTGGGGGCGGGCTTGGGTTCTGTTTTGTACAGCCTGTGAATCACAGGCTCCTGCATAGTGACAGTATTTCTAATCTTTTATTTTTTTTTTATATACATCGATTTTGCTTTCCCCTCTCACTGATAGCCTGTTTATGTCTGTATTTTCATGAATTATTTTGTTTGAATTTTTGTGCCATTCTTGCTTGGAATGGCTTGCAAATAAACTTATGATCCGTTGTTGAATGTGGTATGAAGTGACAGAACCTAATGAATAGGAGTGAAGAGTATTGGTAAAAATAACAAAAACCGGAGACCTGACTGATTGCAATGATTATGGAGGTATTACACTTACGTCTGTTGTTGTAGGTGGTGCCCTTCTGAAAATCTCTAATGCTGTACAGATAACCCTTAATTCTGGTCAGGATGTTCATATGATTGGTCTGGATTTTAGTACTGCCTTTGATAGTATAATTCATGAGGCCCTTGTTTTCAAACTCAAACAGTTGGGAATTGTTGGGTCATTTCATAGAATCACTATTGAAGTTTTAAGTAATAGTTTACAAAGAGTTGTTGATGGGCACCATAGTGAGTATTGAAATTAGATATCTGGTATTTCCAGGGTAGTATTCTTGGCACATTACTTTTTATAGTAAATAAACAAGACATTTAGGATGCTACTCACTTTGCATGAATATAGATCTGGGATTGCTGAATCCCTTAATAGATTTAAAGCTAAAATTAGTGCATGTTACAAATTATGGTGAATGAAGTTGAATCCTAACAAAACGCAAAGTATGATTGTAAGTAGGTCAAGGAGAGTGGCTTCTCAACATCTGGATCTCAGCATTGATAATGTTTCTTTAATTCTCTATGACTCTTCTAATATTGTAGGTGTAATTTTCGACAGCAAATTTACTGTTGTGAAACACATTAGGCCTGTGTATTCTCATATTGTATAAAATATTGGCTTATTGCAAAATTCTTTCAAGATTTTTGATGATCATTCTATTCTGGAAAAGTTATTAATTTTTTCACTTTACCTTCTTTTGAATAGTATCCTCTTGTCTGGTTTTCAGTGGCTGAATATGATCTTAACTCTGGATAGGTACGCTCCTCGGACACCCCTTTAAGGGTATACTCGGTCGCGCGCGACCCCGACGCAAAAAAAAAAAAAATTCTTGTATAATCTGTTTTTGCAGTAACCTCCTTTTTATTTTTGCCAAAAAAAATTCAATGAATGCTTAAAACTACTGTAAAGATAAATACTACTCATCTGCAGAAAAACTATTAATATAGATATTTCTAAAAAATAAGTAGAAAAAAAGACCTTACATAAAAATTCATAAAAAAAAAAATTACTCTTATTTACACAAATCCTTTAATGAATTGATTCTTGAATGTTTAGGACACATCTTGATGTATTTTGGATGAAGTCAGACCCATGGAGGTGAAGATCTGAAATGAGAAAAAATGGGTAATTTTTTTTGGCCAAAAAATGTGTCCAAATTTCATGAATTTTTTCGGGTACCCAAATGAAATAGGAATTGGCTAATTTTTTTTTTAGGGAATAAACATATGTTATCCTAAAATATAAATATGTAAAAAAATCTTCATTATTTTGTAAATTACATTTATATCAGGGGCCATATCTAAAGGTCATTTTTTGAGTACTTAGAAATTTCGTAAAAAAATACATATATTCAATATATAATATGATATTTATGCAGGTAAAAATATACCAAAATATCACAAATTCTATAGGGAACAAGAATATACATAGATAGGGCAACTTACGCTTCGGATATGTCCGCAAAATGGCCGCCAACCACACTGACTCAGACTCCCTAATCTGCCACCTGAAATGTAGGAAGGGTATGTCAATTTCAAGGTGTTATTTACTTATCTAATTATTCTTGGATATGCATAGAAATTGTATGGTGGGTTGCTGGATGATTGTCGATTATTTTACGAATATAAAATTAGAATTCTGACCCAAAAAAATTTTTTGAAGGGAAATAAAATCCAAAAAAAAATTGTAAAACAATAATAATATTTTAGCTAATAAAATTTTATGATATTCAATCAAAAAAGAAGTAAACAAAATTTTCATGTTGTAACTTACAAATAACGCTGCGTTACAGTTTGGACAGACGCTACAGTTTGGACAGAGGACACTCTGGTGGATCAGACAAACAGGACTCTTGCACCGGAGACACGCAGTGTTTGTCTTGCGGTCGTCCCTAGGTGGGCAGCTGTGACAGCGAATCCTTTTAGGGTGTTTTATGTGGCCAACGGCAATTCGAGGTCTTGGTGGTTCCTGCTCAGGTATCTTGAAAGTATCCACCATGATTTGACGGAGTCCCTTCGACAAACTGTGTGATGTTAGATACCGATGTATTGCCTGGGGAGCACGCAACTCGTAGGCGATATCTCTGAGGAACGTTCGCCTTGGCATTGTCTTGGCGAAGGGCAAGCACGTATAGAGAATATAAGAATTTACCATTATTATATTCAATATCCCGTAAAAGAGAGTCAGAGGCCAGCGTCGTGACTTACGAATACAACTAGATGTAGAACACATCTGGTCGAATGTGTCTACACCTCCCTTGGTTGCATTATAAAACATCTGAATGTCGGTCTTCCTTTTTTCGACTTCAGACGGATCATGATGCAGGGAACTCAACAGCATCACCTTCTTAGTCCTACTAATTTGCTGACACTGTAGGGTTAGATTGTGTTCGTAATTGAACACTGCCACTGAGTCCTTTGGGGGAAGCACCTTCTCCATAAGTTCCTTAGGAATATAAGGCTTTAGGCGAATGGTGCCACACAAATGCATGTCCTTATCCAAGAGTGACAAAGCGAGTGGTAGCTCGTGAAAAAGTTATCTGTCGTCACTGTGCGGCCACTTCTCTGAAAAGGTGCCACAAGATCAGACGTAAAAACTTCTCCAAGCGTCGATCCTCTTGGTATCTGGACAGTGTCCTTCCCCAAGTAGGCAATCGCATTACACATGTAATGGGTATCGGCATCACACGCCAATACAATCTTGATACCATACCTAGAAGAAGGGAAATGGAATTAGTAACTAATAAAGGTAAAAAGATAAAAAAAAATAAAAAAAATACACAATATACAATTATATTACTAATCAATATAGTAATAATAATAATAATAATAATAATAATAATAATAATAATAATAATAAATATATAAGAAAAACATTTACAAATACGAAAGATAAATTATCAGATAAATAAATGAACAAGTTATAAATTTACATAGATAGAGATAGATAGAGATAGAATAGATGATATATTATAATTTAGATACATAAATCATATAGAAAGTTCTTTACTTCACAAAATAGATATATATATATATATATATATATATATATATATATATATATATATATATATATATATATATATATATATATATATATATATATATATATATATATATATATATATATATATATATATAAACAATTTTTTATAAATACAAAACAATAATAACGTGCAAATATAAAAAACAAAGAATTTTACTTACTTAGCAGGTTTATTTGAAATGTACATCTTGAATGGACAGCGCCCCCGGAAAGGGACAAGCTGTTCATCCACAGTCAGATGTGGTCCTGGGCTATAATTGCTTCGACAATTGGTCACCACGTGATCGAAGAGTTTTCTAATGGGTGCGAGGCGATCCATTTTCACCCTCTCTACTCTGGTGGCCGAATCATCGAAGCGAATTACCCTCACCAACAGGGTGAAACGACGCTCATTCATTGTACATCTGTACAAAGGATTTCCTTCTGTGAGGTTCCACATGTCCCAGGTCGGTGTATGGTTGTCCGCCCGCACTCCCGTCATTATTAGGATACCAATAAACGCCTTCAGTTCCCTCAGGTCAATGTCCCTGAGGGCAACGTTGCCCTTATGATGGTAATGACTCCTCAATAGGGCAAGGCGTTCATTAGAATGCAAAACAACCTCGGCTAGCATGCGGTCGCTCAAAAAGAGCGAGAAAATGTCGGACACTTTGCTCGTTCCCAACGTGAGAGAAGTGGGACCGCCAGGCTCAATCCTTGGTGTGAACATATGGGGGAGGGTGGGATTTGGGTCTCTATGCCAAACAGTACCGTCGCGACCTTGAACCGATTCAGCATCTATGTGGGTGATTGCCGTCCCCCTGGCTGCCTGTAGATCCCCCCTTCTCCTCTTTCTGCTTCTCTCCTCCACTGGCGTGAGCTGAGGTACCGTTACTGGGGGCTGACCACGTGAAGTAGATGGTACAGGAGTTGTTATTGTGCTGGCTGGGACAACATGAGAACCAGAAGCCCCAACCCCCTCTTCCTCCCCCACATCGTCGTCGGCTTCTCCATCTCCATTCCCTAAGCCGATAATTTCAGGATTTTGGGTCACCTCTTGTTCCTGCCTGACCTCCTGCTCCAACTCATCGACATTTACATATTCATCGTCAGTGACGTCATCGATCTCCAATGCATCATCCACATCACTATCAAACTGCTCTAAGAGCTGATTCAAGGCATCCAAGCCCAATGATTCTCTCCTGCTCGCCATTTTGATAACTGCAAAGAATTAGAAAAAATTAGAAATACGCATTCGATGAAAAATGGATCCCCTACCAATATGTCTAAGGCAAAAAAAACAATGTCATGCATGGGTAGCCAGATCATCTAGAAACACTTTCCAACACTATAAATATAAGTTTTGCGACACTACTTGCCAATTCCTTACGGTAACATGACTAAGCAAAAAAATGCAAAACAAATAAAAAGGGGCACTCGATGAAAAATGGCAACGTGCTAATGGTGGGCATTTCAGAAAAAAAAACAAATTTCAGCCACGTGCTAGGCAAACCATCAAGGCATATTTTCCGACAAATAAACATCTAAATGAATCATTACTCTGTGATAGTTCCTTATTACGTAGTAATTTTGAAAGAAATGGGAAAAAACGAAAAAATGGCAATCACAGGAAAATCGAACACATACCTATATATACGCCATATCTGGCTAAAAAAGAAAGATAGGCATGGGTAGCCAGATCATCTAGAAACACTTTCAATCACTATAAAAATATAAGTTTTGCGACACTACTTGCCAATTCCGTACGGTATCATGACTAAGCAAAAAAATGCAAAATAAATAAAAAGGGGCACTCGATGAAAAATGGCAACGTGCTAATGGTGGGCATTTCAGAAAAAAAATTCAGCCACGTGCTAGGCAAACCATCAAGGCACATTTTCCGACAAATAAACATCTAAATGAATCATTACTCTGTGATAGTTCCTTAGTACGTAGTAATTTTGAAAGAAATGGGAAAAAACGAAAAAATGGCAATCACAGGAAAATCGAACACATACCTATATATACACCATATCTGGCTAAAAAAAAAGATAGGCATGGGTAGCCAGATCATCTAGAAACACTTTCAATCACTATAAAAATATAAGTTTTGCGACACTACTTGCCAATTCCTTACGGTAACATGACTAAGCAAAAAAAAAAATGCAAAATAAATAAAAAAAACACTCGATGAAAAATGGCAACGTGCTAATGGTGGGCATTTCAGAAAAAAAAAATTCAGCCACGTGCTAGGCAAACCATCAAGGCACATTTTCCGACAAATAAACATCTAAATGAATCATTACTCTGTGATAGTTCCTTAGTACGTAGTAATTTTGAAAGAAATGGGAAAAAACGAAAAAATGGCAATCACAGGAAAATCGAACACATACCTATATATACACCATATCTGGCTAAAAAAAAAGATAGGCATGGGTAGCCAGATCATCTAGAAACACTTTCCATCACTATAAAAATATAAGTTTTGCGACACTACTTGCCAATTCCTTACGGTAACATGACTAAGCAAAAAAAATGCAAAATAAATAAAAAGGGGCACTCGATGAAAAATGGCAACGTGCTAATGGTGGGCATTTCAGAAAAAAAAAATTCAGCCACGTGCTAGGCAAACCATCAAGGCATATTTTCCGACAAATAAACATCTAAATGAATCATTACTCTGTGATAGTTCCTTAGTACATAGTAATTTTTAAAGAAATGGAAAAAAACGAAAAAATTGCAATCACAGGAAAATCGAACACATACCTATATATACGACATATCTGGCTAAAAAAAAGATAGGCATGGGTAGCCAGATCATCTAGAAACACTTTCTAACACTATAAATATAAGTTTTGCGACACTACTTGCCAATTCCTTACAGTAACATGACTAAGCAAAAAAATGCAAAACAAATAAAAAGGGGCACTCGCGGAAAAATGGCCAACATTCTAATATACGGCATCTCAGATAAAAAAAAGACATGCACGTATTAGCCCTACCACCAAGACACACTTTCCAACAAATAAACATGAAAAAAAATCAATACTATATGGCAATTCCTTACTACGTAGTAAATTTTTACAAATATTGAAAAAAAAAACAGAAATTGGCACCCGCAGGAAAATACCCCACATAACAATATCTATGGCGTATCTGGCAAAAACAAAGTCATGCATGGGTAGCCAGATCATCTGTACACACTTTCCAATGCTATAAAAATAAAAGTTTTGCGATACTATTTGTTAATTTCTCACGGAAAAATTACTTAGCCAAGAAATGAAAAAAACTGAAAAAAGGGCACTCGCGGAATAATGGCCAACATTCTAATATACGGCATCTCAGATAAAAAAAAAGACATGCACGTGTTAGCGCAACCATCAAGGCACACTTTCTAACAAATAAACATGAAAAAAAAATCCATAATATATGGCAATTCCTTACTATGTAGTAAATTTTTACAAATATTGAAAAAAACAGAAATTGGCAACCGCAGGAAAATACGCCACATACCAATATCTACGGCGTATCTGACAAAAAGAAGGTCACGCATGGGTAGCCAGATCATCTAAACACACTTTCCAACACTAAAAAAGCAAAAGTTTTGCGATACTATTTGGCATTTTCTTACGGAAAAATTACTTGGCCAAAAAATGCAAAAAACTGAAAAAGGGGCACTCGCGGTAAAATGGTCCTCCTGGTGATGAACGGCATTTCAACTAAAAAAAAAACCTGCACGTGGTAGCCAAACCATCCACCAAGACTTTCCACAACTGATAACCTATACAAGTTGCACCATTCTACGACAATTTCATAATACGTAATAACTTTAATAATTATGCAACTTACCTTAGAAGGGTAAACTCGGTCGCGCTCGACCCCGACGTGTCTCAGAAATCTGGGAAGGAGTACAGCTACAGCGAAGCACGTCTGGACACTACTAGAGCGTGTAGGCGAGTGACCGACTGCAGGTCGATCACCCACAAATTCAGTCACGGGGGTGAGTCACGTGAGAAAAACATCTTTTGTTTTGACGCTCGGGGTTGCGGACGACCCACCGTACCGTTCCAGTGTTAATTTGTTGGACGGAAATACCGTCCATTAAATATCTTATAACAGATCTAGGTATTAATCTCGAGCACTGTCCTTCAATTGGTTCATTATGCATGTTACATAATTTTTTTTATAATTCTGACCATCCTCTAAATTTGGATCTTCCCGGACAGTTCCATCCAGTTCCTAATACTAGGCATGCAGTTATTTCTAATAGTCAGGCCATCTCCATCACGAGGCTCAATGCTACACAGTATTCCAGAAGGTTCTTTTTTCAGTTGTGACTTAATCGAGCTATTGAATCGGTAAAACTTCAAAAGTTCAAACTTGCAGCAAATATTTTTATGTTGAACAGGCTGACGTAAGTGTTTTATAGTTTAAAAATCAGATATCAGTTTGAAAGTTCTTACTCATTCCAAAATGTTTTATTTTAATTGCACAGTACTTATTTTATAGTTTAATAATAATAATAATAATAATAATAATAATAATAATAATAATAATAATAATAATAATAATGATAATAATAATAATAATAATAATAATAATAATAATAATAATAATAATTATAATATTGAAATATCAAGTAAAGTCATTTTATTAACGGAGAATATTTCAATGAAAATAATTCAAAATAATAAAAACCAGCATTGGAACTACCTGTACCTAAGTGAAAATCAACTTTTTTCTTAAATTTCTGATGAAATAAAAAAGAAAATAATAAAGTTTGTTGATAGTTATATAAATGAAAACTCATTACCATATTCTAAATTTCTTCAAAAACTATTATCTACAAGCTTAACAAAATCCTCTTAATCATCATCATCTTGTGTACTTTAACACTTCTACAGCATCTTGTAAGATCAGTTCATCTTTTGACCATTTGAATTCTACCTTCCTTAGTTTATTTTCCACCACCGAAGTTCTGGCAAAGTTAAATTTGGGTTCGCCGTGCCTGCATGGTTGTTAAATATTGGTATTGTGATTTTCCTCTTCAATGTATTTTTGTAAGGGACGAGAGAGCCA
Source organism: Palaemon carinicauda (assembly GCF_036898095.1). Lineage (NCBI taxonomy): Eukaryota > Metazoa > Arthropoda > Malacostraca > Decapoda > Palaemonidae > Palaemon > Palaemon carinicauda. The sequence continues at coordinate 108,811,489 of NC_090736.1, forward strand.
TGTCTACTCCCTCACACGTTGTAACTAATGATTTTTTCTTCATGATAACGAATCGCTGTACGAATTTTCATGTTTTATTTTGTTGAGGTTTCTACAAAACGATTCACTTTAGAGAGGGCTTCAACTGTTCAGGCCTGGATAAACAATGATCATAAATTCCACTTGAGATGCCTTATTAGGCAAACATATCAATAAGCTCTAAATACTGTCTAAGGATATTAATAATTACAATTTTACCTGTTTTAACAACATAACTTTTATCAGAGCTACTAAGTGCATGCACGAGTGGAAGAAACAGAAAATTTCTTTTCCATCATCACCGATGAGACTGAATCTCTATCAAATTTATTTTACTGACTACTGCAGTATCAAACAAACCATTTTATAATATTTTCTGAGCACGTTTATATAAGAGATTAAAACGCAATTTTCGGTTATTCAATGTTGACTCAAGCAAAGCTGCAATGTACAAGCAATGGAACATGCTTTAGATGTCTGTTTCTTTTTGACAGTTTCCAAGTTTTTCATTTTCTTCATTAACCTTTTGTTGCTCATCTGTATTTTTCAAACAATTACATTTACCTTCATAAACAAAGTATAATTTTTTACCATTATTATCCTAATGTATTTGCCATGCTTCCATTTATTTAGAGTTAAAAGAATAAGGCTCTCCCTTATCTTGTCATTGATTAAAAAGCATTCCTAGTCTCTTAAAACTATTGTCAATGGGGCTTTGACCGTGTAAGCCGCAGAAAATATATTTCTTTCAGGCTTTTTTTTTTTTTTTTTTTAAAGTTTGGATTATATGATTCAGTAGCAAGAATGGCAAGGGGTTCATTATGGAACTGTGTAACCATACTTTCCGATAGTTCCCTTAATATTTAGGGAAGACGAAATTTAAGCTTGAATCATAGTATTTCCATCGATGATGTAGTTCATATTTTGAATAGGTTTTGAGGCCCTATGCGTATCTCTCTAAAATGATATAGTAACTTTAATTTGTCTGTTTTTCTAGTACTCCAGATCTAGTAAACAGTGACCATTGAATTAGACAACAATTCCAAGAGACTGGAATTAGGCCAAAGGGGTAATGTAGAACTCCCTATAAACTGACTTTAGTTTCACTGTAAAAAAAAAAAAACAAATAAATGAAGATATTTTTGTAAGTTCCGGTAAAGGTAATATTTGGGTCTTTTCTAACTTTTCTGTAACATTGATTGACTTGGTAGTTTTAAGAATAACTGAATTTGGAGTCTTGAATAGTCTTCGCTTTGTTAAGTAGTCATCCCTTCGTGAAAGTCTTGAAAAATTAATAATCTCATGTTGGCATTGAGATCCTCAACATCCATTGTTACATGTATCCTAGAACAGACGCAATAAAGTGAATCTTTATCCCTATGAAACTGGCTAATAAATTTCTACAATACATCTAATGACATTGAGGATATTTTCAGATCATACTGTTCAAGATCTAAGGACTTTTTGTTACTCGACTTCTTGGCTATCCTTTTCTGCTAAAAGCCAATAATGCCCTTTTGTGATTTACCACGATAGTTCATTGTTTGTCTGATGTTTTACAGCCAAGGCCTTTCTTGATGATGGTATATACAATGCAGAAACTAAATATATTTTGTTCCATGAGTCGCTCACACCAGGATGGGAGTTTTGCAAGTTCAACATACCTAAGAAGTAAAAGGTACACTATCTTGCATAATTTTATTAGTCAAGCTGCAAAACCAAATGTAACATTTTCTGTTGACATTCAAAGCGCACATAACACATATTTATCTCTGTTGTTCTCTGCACTCTCAAAATTAGACACCTGTGCTTCAAGCATACTCCAACTAGTGGTCGAGCAGTAGGGATGCCCCGTAGTGGTAGCGACCACTCTTTCCAACTTAACATAATTTTCCTCTTGTGTACTTACCAAGAAAGGGCTTCTTGGGCCTTGACTTCTTAGCATTGGTGTGCTTTGAAGTTCCTGTCATCTTTTTTTATTTGTGTGTGTGTGAGTGTGTGTCCTCTATTGCTAAGGAGACACTTTGTTTGCAAATTCAGCTAAAGAATGTGACTATAATGTCACAACACTATGGCGTTGGGATGCTTGAGTTCCCCACCTCTAGTGCTCTGCAACTACATCAATGTCTTCTGATCAGAACAGGGAAGGGTCCTCTACTGACGAGTTACAAAGCCTGAACGCTTCCCTCTTCAACACCTGCCTCTGGATTTTTTAAATAATGGAGTCACAATGTTTCAAGATCGAGTTCGCCTACTTAATGATAACTTTTTGAACATAGAATTCTACAGCCCTCACTCCTGAAAGCAAAAAGGAGTTCATTGCCTTATTCTAATTTTGATATATCAAATTCTCATTGGCGGCCAGATGACCAACAAAGTTACACCACTAGTTAATCCGTAAAGTACCTTGTAAAGTTTTCATCGCAATCTGCTCCATATTTGCGGATTCTGCAGCTAAGAACATCACCTATTATATTGCCAGTTTATCTGTCTGTGTGCCTTGAACTAAAGCCGAAATTGTGGGGTCTATTGGTAAGGGAGTGGGGCCATCGTACAAAATATTGTAGTACTTCCTTTAACTGACAATAGATGCAGGATATAAAGAATACAAAATGATGGCCGGAAGAATTTCTGTTTTCCCTGTAATCTGGAAAAATTCTTCTTTATCAACAGTGATACTATCTTAGACCAAGGCACTCCAGTTTACGAGGTCTAACTAAAGAAGTCAGGGTTGTGTGTCTTTCTCTTCATGAGGGGAAAACGATGGATAACACAGTTCAATTATCTTCCCTATACAGGCCAGAACCTGTAAAAAGTCATGCTCTAACTCTCCTTGCTCGGTGGCAGGAGCTTTAAGACTAGCTGGCCGACACAATACATTATCGGAGTGGATGGATTGTTAGATTCCTCCAACTACAAGCTAGATCCCATAGGAGCCTGGGTTAAGTCCAGGTTATCAATGGCTATCTTAGCAAAGTATCATTGCCTAGGAAAGAAATTCCTTTTCATGAACATGGACGAAGAACATATATTGTCACAAGCACCCTTCTATACCTTTGAAGACCAGCTGTTTGAAAGTTTTCACATCCTCCCACTACCATTGCTTAGTCAAAAAGAAGGCAGGTAGATTGGAAGTCCACCTGTCAAGGCCTGCCACTCTTCTTCGTTGAGTCTGCCACTGGTTATGCAAACCTTTGGAGACTTAACTGGAGCACCAACGGACTTTGGGGCGGAGTGGCTGTTAGAGTATTCATGAGGCGAGAGTCAGTAATTACAAGTGAAAGAAGCCTGCCTACGAGACATCGAAACTCTGCTTGTCCTCAGATGAAAGTTGTTTCCAGTAGGTGGCATTTCCCGTCACATTCTCCTTCTCTTATTGGTCCCCCTGACTGGGATGATACACAACCTCAGGCATATCATGAGGAGACTTAGAGAGCAGATACTTTTGGTATTTAGACAACTGATCTGCAACAAAAGGACAAAGACGACCATATCGAGTAGAAGTACTGTTATGCTTATGATCCAAGAGTCATGAAGGGGTGCTTACTGTCTCATAACTGGGCTGGAGCAAGGTCGATGAAAGTCTGCTCGCTAACCTTGACAAGCTCCAAAAAATGCAGAGCCTAGCTTGTGGATGAGGGAGTACCCAAATACGGTACTCCATTGGTAACTGATATTCTGAAAACACTTCTCATGGATGGTGAACTGAAGATCATGCATGTGACACAACAGTGGACCATGCCAACAATAAAGGTAACAGACCCTAGTCTAGGACAAAACCACATGCAACCCTCATGTGTGAACAAGACTGGTGATCGCTCACAAGCTTCTGCTGTAGAAGTATGGATGCTTATTTATGAGCAAAGCCTTGCGAACAGGCACGCACACAGTTTTGAGAGCACATGTGGGTGGATCAAATATTGCCTTGATCACTCCCAAAGCAGGACTCGTATGCTCGGGTGGAGCCAAGAGAGGTAAGGCTGGCTTGACTGTGAACACACTACAATATTGAGCATGAATAGCAGGCTAAGGCTAGGTTTACTATGGATGTGAATTCTGACGAACATGTACAAAGTCGTCAGAACCTGCTGAGCAATCAAACAAGGTTGATTTTTTTATGCGACCTGCATCTGTTTTTGGTATTTTTGTGCGTTGAGTTTGGTATGTTTTTCTTATTCCCCCATGGATAACGATAAATTGATCAGCCTTGTGTACGAGAACAGGTGTTTGTGGAATATGAGAGATAACTGGTTGAAAAGTTCAGCTTTTCCACCATTTAACAACACTAACTTCATTAGCGGACCTTCAAGAAAAAATCTCTCTCTCTCTCTCTCTCTCTCTCTCTCTCTCTCTCTCTCTCTCTCTCTCTCTCTCTCTCTCTCTCTCTCTCTCCCCACAGTTCCTTGGAAATTTCTGGCCTCGTAATCCATCATAAATGACATATTTTGTATTGAATCAAAATTTACAGGTAACTCATTAATTACGTGTAAAGTGAAACTCAGGGTGGTAACGGGTAGTCAGAAATTACCACCGCTCCCCTTCTGTCCCACACAGTATGGGATAAGAAAGCCAGGATTGATAGATTATTAATCCTGAAGTAAGCGGGCCGTCCAACCCATAGGTAAAGTTGTGCGTGTCAGGAAGGTTTTGTCATAATATCTTTCCCCCCAAACAAGTCCCCCTTTCATATAACACACAAAGCTATGTATTTTTCTAACTTGTTTTACCTGTGAATCTTATTCTTATTGTTGCTGATAGTATTATTATTATTATTATTATTATTATTATTATTATTATTATTATTATTATTATTATTATTATTATTATTCAAGAAAAATATTCGTAAACATTCAATTTCTATATTAAAGAGCATGGAGAATTTCAAAGACATATATCAACTTTATCATTATTATTAATATTATTATTATTATTATTATTATTATTATTATTATTATTATTATTATTATTATTATTATTACTAGGGAAGCCTCATTTGCGCTTCTTCCGTACTGATTATATCTCCGTGAAACTGGAACATTGTGTAGGGGCTCAATGTCCATCTAAGGAATATCAGGGAAGTAAGAATTTCAGAAAACGCATACAGTAAAACCACTTTTTTCTTACGAAGATTTCTGACGTATTCGTCAGAAGACATTTTTCTCAGAATTCGCATCCATAGTAAACCTAGCCTAATTCGGCACCTCCCCAAAGGAGAGGATGCCCGAGGCAATACCCCGGAGGGTACAGCACTCGCGAGACTCACAGACTCGCTATTCATTACAGGCACAGTGAAACGGGGCTGAGATTTTAGGGAGTTGGCTTCCGCAGTCACCAGACTGCTCCAAAGATTTAACTTCGGTATAAATGCAAGGCTGTGACGATCCACACACACTCGCTCATGAGGTACAAGAGCACGGGACCACTTGAGTGAGGAAACCCTCTCACACTGGTGAGAGGGGCTACCAACCTCATATGGTGGAGGAGCACAAAGCCCCTCCTTCTCTCCTCGCTCATCCCGTGTGGGTAAAGTGACTGGCTGAAACTTTGAGAAGTAACAGCCCGCAATCCCTCATGTGGTGAGGAGATGCAGAGAGCCTGTTGGCCGTGAGAACGAGCCCAGCTGAAAGGGCGTCCCATACAGTGACTCCAAGGGTGAAGTTAAGACTAATCCAGCAGAGGCAAATGTGTGCTTGCACTGTCACCATAGCTTTCGAACCTCCATAAGCTGCTCCCTCGTGATGGAACCCGAGGAAAGGCCACAAGGGCTGCAAAGTGCTAAACGAGGTAGAATCTCAATTGGTGGCAGGTGCTGCTGTTTCAATAGGGAAAACAACAGGGTACCCCAGACCTGCAGACTGTCCTTGGTTTAAATAGTAATCGCTCTTACCTGATCATCCTCCAGAGGAGGCCAAATGGGAGCATCCAGCGAGGAGTGTAGGAGGTAGGGACTTCCTCGACAACATGGTATACACAGAGGGAAAAAAATCCCTTCTATACATCGTCTTTGCCTGCTGTACTGCTCCCTCTGGGAGTATGGCCACTCCTGACACTCGTCACACGAAGATGCCTGGATGCAGAAGTATCGTCTGAATACATAAACCAATGTAGTGAAGATCTATCTCCATACTCAACATAAACATTTTGCAAAAGCAGCAACTGTGTGTGTGTTTGTGTGTGCAATTAGAGAGCTAGACATTATGATCATTCAACGAATAGTATGAAAAAGATCACCAATATCAGTCTTGTTTCACAAAATTCTTGTCACATAAGCAGTCATATCCTGGATTACATTCATGGACTTTCGTAAATTATATATTAGCCTAATTTGGATAGCACAATGTACGTATATAAGGAGAAATTTCATTATTATTTTTGTATATAATAATACTTCTTCCTTATTCATATTTTTTACTCCCGATCATCTCAATAATATACATCTCAAACGGTCAAGTAGCCCATTAAACAAGGATCTCAGTATATTAAGATTACGTAGTGATACTGAAAAGTTCATGGTTTTAAGGGTATCGTGAAAGTGAAGCTAAGACAGCTATTCAGAAGATAGACAAAAACTCTCTCTCTCTCTCTCTCTCTCTCTCTCTCTCTCTCTCTCTCTCTCTCTCTCTCTCTCTCTCTCTCTCTCTCTCTCCTATACAGTTTGACTTCGTTGTAAGAAACCAAAGGGTTGAGCTCTTTTTGCAGGATAATGCACCAACGCACACAGCATACCAAACTCTTTCGATAATACGTGACTTTTGCTTAGACTTGTTAGACCATCCCCTTTACTCCACAGACACGAAGTTAAAACATCCAGATTTGTGTGTGTGGAAAATATTAATACTCTCTCTTCCTCCAGACCTGAGTCAAAAATTAAGGAAATCTTAATTTCTTGAAAGTATTCATATATTCGACTGAAAACACTATATACAGTATTTCCTATGATTTGGTGTAGTGTCCATAATTTTCTTGCGAGCTATCCTTTCTAACTAAGCGCTTAGTACTGTTTACAGTTGGCAATCCTTGAGCTCTATGTTCGCTAATATCCGAAGATGCCATTGAAATTATATAATGTGGGAAGTCACGTGTACCTTTTGCGTCGGCTTTTTCCAAAAATGTTTGCACTTCTATGTCAGCCGGATTAACTGAATGATTGTTCTTTTTAAAAAGTGACAACTTCTTTTACTGTTATAGCAAGAAATTTACAATCATTTGAAAACGCATGGCACTTCCATTATGTTTTATATCGTATGTCCTTGTCTTTAAGAAGTAAATGTCGTTTCACTACTAACATGAGCTTTCCTTTTCATTCTTAACGAAATCAGCCATTTATTGGTTTAAGAGATTTCTACTAGATAGGAAAACGTCCAAAATGATATTTTATTTTTATTGTGAATGTGTTTAGATGACAAAATGCAATTGAGTTATTTCTCATTTAACTACTCATTCGATAACTAATATTGTTTATTTTCAAAAGCAGGATCTGTTAACGGTTCATTTTCATTCTTATTACTTTATAATAATCTTTCGATTTCAAACCTCAAAAATAACAAATTCTTACTCCTACTCAACAAGTCGCTGTAACTCATGGATTCGAACAATATTAATTTCAAAAAATTGCTTATTCGAATATATAGTAATTCGATCAGTTATAAATTCGAACAATTACACATTCGAACAATTGTGTTCGAATATTTGGTTTTCGAAATACAGTTTTTCGAACAATTGTCTCTCGAATAATTATTTTTATAAAAATCGTCAGCAAATCATGTAAGTCATGTAAACTGTTCAAATATAGCACCAAGACATTACATCAAGCATATGGTCCATATGCTATGAATGTTAGGCTTGAAAAATGTTATTTGGAAAGGCAATAATAAATGAAAAGTTTAATATCACCACTATTGAAAAATGCATCTGACAAAGGAGATAAGAGAATGAGTTGGCATTAGATATACTTTTAATAATTCATCATCATTATCATCATGTACTCCTAAGCCTGTTGAGGCAAAGGGCCTTGGTTAGATTTTGCCCGTCGTCTCTATCTTGACCTAGCAATTCAATACTATTCCATTTAGCATTACCTACTTATCACTTCATAGTCCTCAGCTATGAAGGCCTGGATCTTCCAACTTTTCTAGTGCCTTGTGAGGCCGAGGTAAACGTTTGGGATCTAATTTATCTTGGGGAGTACGAAGAGCAAGCCCAAGTAATCTCCATCTACGCCTCACCATGATTTTATCCATATACGACATTCGAGTAATCTCTCTTACAGTTTCATTTCTAATCCTGACCTGCCATCTAACTCTTACTATCATTTTGGCACCTTTGTTATCAAATCTGCTAAATCTGTTGGAGATTGTTTCATTGTCTTACCACGAATTATGTCCATACAATGATACAAATCTCACTAAAGTGAAATATAACTTCATTTATACATGTAATTTCAAGCGATTTAATTTCCAAAATTTACTTAACATTGTCTGATTTGCTTTTTCAATCTTTCACTAAATTTAAATTTTTATGCTCCTGTATTGGAGAACATAGCGCCTGAATACTTAAATGAACCTACCTTATTAAAGCTTTCTTTTTCCAATGATATTTCATCTTCCATTGCATATCCCGTTCTCATGAAATCTGTCATTCTACTATTTATTTTAAGCCAAACCTCCTGTGATATTTCATGCAATCTGGCGAGCAAGCATTATTAGCATACTCTAGATCACATATCATATTTCCAATTCAGGCCAATCCATCTCCGCCATCACCAACTGTTCTACATATTGCAAAATCCATGAGGAGGATAAACAACATAGGTGATAACACATTCCGTTCGCATACTACGTTGTTCACTGGAAATTCGTTTGAAAGGACTCCACTAACATTAATTTTGCATTTGCTATGCCCATGAACAGACTTAATCAAATTTACATAATTACAAGGAATTCCACAATGACGCAAGACTTCACAAAACTGGCTGGTGCATAAAACCAAAAGATTTTCCATAGTTCAAAAACGCCATTAAAACTTCATTTACATATCTTACGTATTGCTGTGCATGTCACAAAATGAAAATTTGGTCAGTACAACTTGTACATTTTCTAAAGCCTTCTTGCTAATCACTCAGATTTTCATAAATCTTTCTCTCTAGTCTTTTTAGAATAAGCATGCTATAAATTTTCATAATGCCTCTTTAACTATTGTAATCCGTCAGGTCTAATTTTTTTTTTTTTTTTTTTTTTTTTTTTTTTTTTTTTTTTTTTTTTATGTCACCAATACTCCCAACTCCCATTCATCAGTTTTAGCCTATTCATATCACATTCTACAAAACAGTTTTGCAAGTATAATGGGGGTCTTCAGCCAGTATCATCTCGGCAGTTATTCTATGATAACCAGGGTTTTCCATTTCTTTAGTTTTTAAATGATAGTTTAGACTTAAAACACACCGAATTCATTCATGATCACATCAAGGTCTTCATTATTTTCAAGTATGATAATCAAATTATTCCTCCTGATTCTCCTATTCATGACATCACTAATGTGTTCCATCGACCGATGTTTCTTCATCCTCTGTTGTTATAACAGATCCAACTCTCTTTTTGATGAACATAAGCTTTTTCTTCTTTACCCCCAAAAAGATTACGTTAATAATTCTTTGAGCGATATTTGTACGCTAGACTCTTACTGAATTCATAGCTTTGTCAGCCTCATCTGCTTTCCTGGCTAAATATTCTCGCCAGTCACTCCTCGATTTTCTTTTGATCTCATTATCAATAATAAAATGCATACCTTACTTTTTGTAATTTCCATTTCTTCCTCGAAAACTTTCAACAATCAATTTCTGTCTCTGTCTCTTCTTATAATATCCTACGCATCATTTCCTACCCATGCCTTTCTCCTTGTAACTGCATGTCCCGAACCTTCACTACCAACTGACTGATATTTTTATTGATAACTATGTGATCTATTAGAGTTTTTTATTTGCTATATGGTGGAGTCCACGTATATTTTTGGATGCCCCAGTGGTAAAAAAGAGTACCTCTAATGACAGGATTGTTTGTGCTCTATTTTCATATGTAACTCCACAATACCTTCAACACCCATCACGTCCTCTATCCCTTCATTATTCCTTCCAACTTTAGCATTGAAGTCATCAATTACAATTTCCATATTTATCTGCGAGTTCTCGTCTATTATATTCTGCAATTCTTCATAGTATTCATCTATTCTTTCTTCTGGTGAATAATTTGTTGGTCCATAGAAAACTATAATACTCGCATTGCACCGTTTCGATTTAAACTTTGCAAGTAACAATCTACTATTTACACCCTTCCATTCAGTTAATGGATTTTCTGCTCTTGGTGCCAGCATCATTCCTACCCCTTATATATATATATATATATATATATATATATATATATATATATATATATATATATATATATATATATATATATATATATATATATATATATATATATATATATATATATATATATATATATATATATATCTTCCAGTTACCAAAGCGACAAAAGACCACATGGAGACACCCACGGTCTAAACACTGGCACACCCTGGACTACGTCCTGACCAGAGCCAGAGACCGAGGGGACGTCCGCATCACCCGATCCATGCCCGGAGCGGACGACTGCTGGACGGACCACAGACTCCTCATCTCCCGATTCTCCGTGACGACCCTACGACCACCCAGAAGGGCACCTGACAGCGTACCACACCAACGCTTTGATTGCAATAAGTTCCGCAACCCACAGGTGGCACAGAACTACAAGGAGGCCTACGAACAATACCTCGCAGACCCCGTGGGTCAGGCCACTGTTGAGCACCACTGGACCACCCTCAGAAATGCCATGGCCTGTGCCGCGGATGAAACACTAGGCTACACCACCAAGAAACGGCAGGATTGGTTTGATGAGAATGATGCTACTATCTCTCTTCTCATTGAAACCAAACGACAAGCACGCCTGACTTTGGAAAACCAACCAACAGCAGCTAACAAATGTGCTCACAAGGTGGCTGAAGCTGGTTGCCAAAGAGGGATCCGTGAAGCCCAGAACACCTGGTGGCAAAGAAAAGCTGCAGAAATACAGTTTCGCTGACCAACGTGACCTGCGCAGCTTCTATGCAGCAACAAAGGAAATATTCGGTCCCAAACGGTCATCAGTGGGCAGCCTGAAGGACGCGGATGGGGCCACGACCATCACCGACAGCGATGGCATCCTGGCCAGGTGGAGGTCTCACTTTGAGAACCTCCTCAATGACCAAGCAGACACCCCAGACGATCTCCTGCGAATGACCCCGCAGCATCCCGTCCGTCACTGGATGGCACTACCACCCTCCATCCATGACTTCAACAAGGCCCTGCAGCGCATGAAGCCCGGCAAAGCCCCAGGGCCAGACAAAATCCCGTTTGAGCTCCTCACTCACGGTGGCCCCGGCTTGAGGAACCGTTTGATGCTCCTTATACTGAAAATATGGGAGACCAAGACCCCCCCCCTCCAGTGTCTTCCGCGATGCAAACATCATTACTATCTTCAAGAAGGGAGACATGGAGAACTGTAACAACTACCGGGGAATATCACTACTAAGCATCGCGAGTAAGATTTTCGCTCGGATTCCCCTTGACCGCCTCCTTATTCTCGCAGAAGACGTCCTGCCAGAGTCCCAGTGCGGCTTTCGACCTTCCCGCGGGACCATAGACATGATCTTCTGTGCGCGACAACTACAAGAGAAGAGCCTCGAACAACAACAGCCCATAATGTTCATCTTCTGGGATTTGAAAAAGGCCTTCAACAAAGTACCTCGACCTGCCATGTGGACTGTCCTCAAAAGATATGGCAGCCTAACCGATTTTGTCAAGCTGGTGCGTGCCCTCCATGACGGAATGGTTGGGAGAGTCTACCACCAGAACTCGCTTTCAGACCCATTCCCCATCAACGGCGGCCTGAAGCAGGGCTGTGTTCTGGCCCCAACATGTTTCTCGCTATACACCGCAGCAATGCTCAACGAGATTCCCCCAGACACACCCTCAGTCGACCTACGTTTCCGCATGGATGGAGGCGCTTTCAACCTCGCTAGACTCCGCGCCAGAACCAAGACCACCTTGTGTGCAGTGCGAGAACTGCAGTATGCTGACGACAATGCCACCCCAGGTCAGACGGCAGAGGATCTGCAGTCGTTAGCTGATGCATACAACTCTGCCTACGAACATTTTGGGATGCAACTCAACACAGACAAAACCAAGACCCTCGTCCAACATCCACCAGGACTGATGCTCCCCAACTTCAATACCACAGTGAATGACCAACCGTTAGAACAGGTGGACCAGTTCTCCTACCTAGGGAGCATCCTAACATCAGCTCCCACAAGCAAAAAGGACGTGGAGAACAGGATCAGGGCAGCCCACTCCGCCTTTGGCCGAGTCAACTGCCACGTATTTAACAACCACGCACTGACAATGACCACCAAAATAATGGTGTTCAAGGCAGTAGTCCTCTCCACGCTCCTGTATGCATGTGAAACATGGACGCTATATAAAAACGATCTTAAAAACCTAGAACGCTTCCAGCAAATGAAACTGAGGCAGATCTTAATAATCCCCTGGGAGAGCCACACCACCAACATTGAAGTCTTAGAACGTGCCTCGCTGACCAGCGTGGAGGCCACCATCATCCACCACCGCCTCCGCTGGATAGGACACGTGCATAGGATGGATCCATCTAGGCTCCCAAAGAAAATATTCTACGGAGAACTGACCCAGGGCACCAGACCACGAGGAGCCCCGAAAATGCGCTATAAAGATCAACTAAAGCGCACCCTGGCTCTAACTGACATCGATCCTTCCTCATGGGAAGAAACAGCCAGGGACAGGAAAACCTGGAGGAGTACAGTACACCATGACACCGTGGACTTCGAGGAGAGGAGGAGACAAAATGAGGAGGCTAGGAGGAGAAGAAGGAGCGAGCGATTAGAACAGCCCCGCCCACCACCTACCCTCCCTTGTGAACACTGTCCGCGACTCTTCCACCACAGACTAGGACTTAACAGCCACATCAGACATAAACACCCACCCCACAGATAGGAGGCTGATGGCTAACGACAGAACCCAATACTCGGACACGAGTGGGCGCCGACGATATATATATATATATATATATATATATATATATATATATATATATATATATATATACTGTATATATATATATATATACTGTATATATATATATGTATATATATATATATATATATATATATATATATATATATATATATATATATATATATATACATGTAAATATATATATATATATATATATATATATATATATATATATATATATATATATCTATATATATATAGATATATATATATATATATATATATATATATATATATATATATATATATATATATATATATATATATATATAAGATTCCTGATACGTGCTAAATATACGTTCTTGATGATTTTTAACATAACCAGGCTCCATCAGATGGTGATGACGTAGGCGTTCAAAAGAGGATTAAAATATGTAAGCAGTCTTGCTAGCCTGTTATATCTGGACTGTGCTTCAAATCACAGTATCATACTTTCACATGCTGGTTGCCTTTGATTTTGTAGATTTTAGGGTAGTAGGTTCCTATAGCAAGAATTCGCTGTAGTGTTTTATTGGCAATGATTTTCCTTATCATTATGATATGTAGAAGCAAGTAAGATGTATATTTTATTCTATCTTATATATGTGCTATTTTTAACCAATAAACTATTTTGACAGATGTGCCTTAAGTAGTTGGTCTTGTTCTTCTGGTCGTTATTAGTTGCGACCATTATAGTTTTAAATTCAGAAACTTAATGGTCCTACACAGCATATAGTGGTAGTTCTTCCGTTATCCTGTAAATTGAACTCCGCAAGGAACACAAAAGGCTCCCTGCATTGTTTGTGCATCTGCAGATTATTATTGCGTTAATTATAATATTCAGTTTTCTCAAACGTTTCACTCCAATAAATTGGAAAATGTTACCTGGTAGTCTTGAAATAATATAGATTATCTTTCTCACCAACGTCAGAAAACTTCAAATCAATCAATCAGTCAATCTTCCCAAAGCACTAAACAAAAAGTAGTTATTATAGGCAAGAAAATATAAACAAATATATTTGTGCTTTAATAATGAAAGAAAATAATGATAATATTAACAAATACAACACCAATAACATCTACAATATAGATGATACTACTACTACTATAACTACTACTACTACTCCTACTACTACTACTACTACTAATAATAATAATAATAATAATAATAATAATAATAATAATAATAATAATAATAATAATATAGAAAATTTAAGACTTACGGTATTACTTGCTTTAATCTTGCGTTATCCAAGATACATTATACTAGAAATTCCGTTTTCTAATAACTTTGCCCTTTCCGATCTTGTCCTTCATTAGTTATGTCTCAGAGGAGATTTGTTCCTCACTGTCTTAAGCCTAAACTCTATTAATCCACTTAAAACTTCCACAGCAGGAAGTTTACGTCAGAAGTTCATTAAGATTCTTATAGATTAGATCCTTTTCGAATTCGGTGGAATTTTTTATTTCTGTTGACCTAAATCAGTGGATCAAAATTTTAGAGTAGAAGTATTGGTAAAGATTCCTGTATGATTTTTTTTATTTGTTTATTTATTTATTTATTTTAATTTATTAGTATAAGAATCGTCATCAAAGTTATATATAAACAACACAAATTAGAGAGGATTTACAACTATAAAGCTCTTCCAATTTAGATGGATTTTTATATTCGTATTTAATACAAATGTCGTGTTAACTTTCCTTAGAAAAATATCTTCTTACAAGTTTCAACTTATGAAATTTAAGATTAAATTCATAAGCCCGTAATGATTCTACATAACAACCAAATATACTTTGTGTTTTATTTCAAATGTTTATCCGTATATTTCAGTCTCCATAAGGCAAACGTTGACTTGTTTAATCCACAGCCAGAGGAAAAGAGTTCGTTCATCCGGACAATTGGAAGAAACCGTTTGATTAAGATCTCCTGAAGTCCACATACAGTCCATATTTCTTAGGTAGATATTACTGATAAAAGTCTAAGTACAGATATAGGAAAAAAGAAAGTACCAAAGGATATTTATAAGATACAAACAACAGGTTACAGTCGTTAACAGAAGTTCGTTAATCAACTCTTGAAATGCATACAACTACTGTATTAAAAAATCAGTTCAACAGTGATGCATAATGAACAGTGAAACACTTTTATCTATAGTTGTGTCGTCGCTTTAGTATTTTATTGAGTTACACCTAATTTGAAGGTATATGGAATTAATAATGTCCTTTTATCATAGAATATCTATTTATCTTTGTGTTTTGGTTTTCGTATATTCTTCTCTGATATCCATTGCACTTTAATATATATATATATATATATATATATATATATATATATATATATATATATATATATATATATATATATATATTTAAGTATATATATATACATATATATACATATATATTGTATATATATATATATATATATATATATATATATATATATATATATATATATATATATATATATATATATATATATACATATATGCAATATATATGTATATATATATATATATATATATATATATATATATATATATATATATATATATATATATATATATATATATATATATATATATATATATATAAATATATATGCATATATTATTATTATTATTATTATTATTATTATTACTACTAGCCAAGCTACAACACTATTTGGAAAAGCAAGCTGCTGTAAGCCCAAGGGCTCTAACAGGGAAAAATAGCCCAGTGAGGAAAGGAAATAATGAAACAAATAAATGATGATAATAAATTAACAATATATCATTCTAAAAAAAGTAACAGCGTCAAAACAGATATGCCCAATATAAACTATAAACAACGTCAAAAACAGATATGTCATATATAAACTATAAAAAGACTCATGTCAGCCTGGTCAACATAAAACCATTTGCTCAGACTTTGAACTTTTGAAGTTCTACTGATTCAACTACCCGATTAGGAAAATCATTCCACAACTTGGTAACAGCTGGAATAAAACTTCTAGAATACTGTGTAATATTGAGCCTCATGATGGAGACGGCATGGCTATTAGAATTAACTGCCTGCCTAGTATTACGAACAGGATAGAATTGTCCATGGAGATCTGAATGTAAAGGATGGTCAGAGTTATGGAAAATCTTATGCAACATGCATAATGAACTAATTGAACGACGGTGCCAAAGATTAATATCTAGATCAGGAATAAGAAATTTAATAGACCGTGAGTTTCTGTCCAACAAATTAAGAGGAGAATCAGCAGCTGAACACCAGAAAGGAGAACAATACTCAAAACAAGGTAGAATAAAAAAATTAAAACACTTCTTCATAATAGTTTGATCAACGAAATTCTTGTAAGACTTTCTCAATAAGCCATTTTTTTGTGCAATTGAAGAAGACACAGACCTAATGTGTTTCTCAAAAGTAAATTTGCTGTCGAGAATTACACCTAAAATTTTAAAAGAGTCATACACATTTAAAGAAACATTATCAATACTGAGATCTGGATGTTGAGGAGCCACCGTCCTTGACCTACTTACAATCAAACTTTGAGTTTTGTTAGGATTCAACTTCATACCCCATAATTTGCACCATGCACTAATTTTAGCTAAATCTCTATTAAGGGATTCATCAACCCCAGATCTACATTCAGGGGATGGAATTGATGCAAAGAGAGTAGCATCATATGCATATGTAACAAGCTTATTTTCTAGGCCAAACCACATATCATGAGTATATAGTATGAAAAGTAATTGGCCAAGAACACTAGCCTGTGGAACACCGGATATCACATTCCTATACTCAGTATGGTGCCCTTCAACAACAACTCTCTGAGATCTATTACTTAAAAAATCAATAATAGTGCTAAGAAACGACCCACCCACTCCCAACTGTTTCAGTTTGAAAACAAGGGCCTCATGATTAACACGGTCGAAGGCAGCACTAAAATCAAGTCCAATCATACGAACTTCCTGACCAGCATTGGAGATTGTAAGAAGGGCATCACATGCTCCAAGGCCTTTACGAAAACCAAATTGCAAACTAGGGAGTAGATGATTGCCTTCAGCAAACCTATTAAGACGTTTTGCCAGAAGACGTTCAAAAACTTTAGATAATATGGGAGTTATGGAAGTTGGGCGGTAATCAGTGGGACTTGAGCTACCAAAAACACATTTACATAGAGGAGTAACATTACCAATTCTCCAACAAGTGCTAAAAGCTCCTCTTCTTGCTAACTTGCGCAAAATAACAGATAACTTTGGAGCTAAGAAATCTCCTGTCTTTATAAGAAACAAAGGTAAAATACCATTTGGGTCTACACCTCCACAAGCATCAAGGTCCATCAACAGAGCTTTAATCTCATGAGATCGAAAAGATAAACTAGTTAGTTTAGCCTATGGAAAACAGGAATGAGGAAGTTCAAGTTTTTCATTACTCTGTTTACTGTCAAAAGTATCAGCTAAAAGGGTTACCTTTTCCTTTGGACAGTGAGTGACTGAGCCATCTGGTTTAAGTAAAGGAGGAACTGTTGCATCTACACCAAAGAGTGCAGATTTAAGGGTAGACCACCATTTATGTTCCTGAGTTGTACCAGAAAGTGTT
>NC_090736.1:108834252-108839252 GCF_036898095.1 Palaemon carinicauda
TATAATGCAGAAGCTAAATAAAAAAATCCAGAGTACCAAGCATGTAGAAGATCCTGCACATCACTCTGCTGGGAGGATGTCCCTCTCGATGATTCCAGTGCTTCCTTTTCTGTGACCCCAAGACTGGTAGACCTAGACCATGGAAAGTTGCTCCCATGCGCCAACATGTATTTGATTTCATTTGTGGCTTTTCAAATTCATCGGGCCGTTCTACTGCACAGCTGGCATTGCATTACCAAGGATACTAAGGATTGGGTCTGCACCTCTACTTCATGCTAAACCTTAAAAGTAAAACCACTCATGGATTCAGGAGTGGGCCTTCTTCCTCTACCTCAGCATCACTTTTCCCACATTCACGTCAATGTTATAGGTCCTCTACTAACATCATAATGACATCATTTCCTGTTTACGATCGTAAACTGCTCCACTCCTTGGTCTGAAGCCATTCCCATGGAAACTGTAATGTCCATCTAATGAACATCTGCCTTACTCTCGGGATGGATAAAAAGATTTGGTATCCCTGACCATATTGCTTCTGTCAGGGTTACCACTTTCACCTCTCAAATGTGGATATCAATGGCAAATCTCCTGGAAATCACCCACATCAGACAACCGCCTACAACCCTGTTGCCAATGGAAAGGTTAAACATTTTCATTGTACCCTGAAAGCAGCTTTGATGTCCAGCTGCAAGAGCTCCAACTGGTTTGTCAAGCTACCCCTGGATGTCCCGACAGTCAAGAGTGTATAAGGTGACCCGCTGGTCATCCCTGCCAAATTCTTTCCATCTGCAACCTCCTCCGACCATTCCCAGTACATACATCCCGTTGTGGGAAAATTTACTTCATGCAGCCAGACTTACAAACCCCCTTGCTAAGAAACATACTGACAGATCTAAACTCAGTAGGGCAAGTTTTCCTGGGCAACGACACTACCATACACGAGCCTTTGCCTTGTGATCCGTCGAACAACAAAGCTGTTGTTATTAAACATTTGTGACGAGGAAGACTTATCTCCTGCATATGTCCTGCAAGATCACCCACCTACACTACACCTATCAAGAGCATGGTGCCCCATTTCACATATATGACATTTTTAGGGTAGAGCCATGTACCACACATGTTTCATACACGCTTGTAAGCTGTAACAGTTTTGATTTTTTATCTTATGACTCATTCTTCCTTTCAGTGTTTTTAGACAATCCTGTGTTTTCAAGCTAGCCTAATCTTCTGCAGAAGTCGTTGTATATAAACTCGATGAATGTTCAAGAAAGTTTAGTAGGATTCACCTCGCCTATCAGTTACCATTTAACTTCTCACTCGCTCAGAAGATAGTACCAAGTCTTTAATAATTCAAGGTTAAGGTGTATTCGAAAACTCTATTTTATGCAGTAGATATGGAAGCTGAACAATATTGAGTTTACATTGTTCTATAAAAGGGTATAAATGGATTTGAATTAGTTTCCTTTATATATATATATATATATATATATATATATATATATATATACACATATACATATCTATATATATATGTATATATATGTATATATGTATATATATATATGTATACATATATATATATATATATATATATATATATATATATATATATATATATATATATATATATATATATATATATATATATATATATGTATGTATATATATACATATATATAAATATATGTATATATATATATATATATATATATATATATATATATATATATATATATATATATATATATAATATATATATATATATATATATATATATATATATATATATATATATATATATGAATATATAAATATATATATATATATATATATATATATATATATATATATATATATATATATATATAAATATAAATATATATGTGTAAATATATATATATATATATATATATATATATATAGATAGATAGATAGATAGATAGATAGATAGATTAAGAGAGAGACACAGACATAGAAGAATTATATTGATTTGGAGAACAAGTACATTAAGAGAGGCGCATTAAAAGAGTGTAACCGTGTGGTTATAGAATGTTGATAGCATGCATGTTTTGTAAACCAAGTCCTTTTGATCCACAACACCTACTTCTTGTGAAAACGAAAAAAGTCGTAAAGTGGCAACTAGCATAGGTCGACGTCCAATAAACCTCAGAATTAATTCTTTTTTTTTTCTTTTTTCTTTTTTTTTTTTTTTTTTTTTTTTTTTTTTTACTCAGGGCCAGTCACACGACCAGTTGAAGGTACCATGTTGGAAAACGCCCCAATACCTGCCGTATAAAATGGAATAATTGGGGTATGGCAAGCAGTCCGCCCTTCTGGGACACCTCCCCCGGAGATTGTATGACTCCAGCTATTCAGTTATGAGCTCCAATAACACGAAGAGAGAGAGAGAACAGAGACCAAGAGACGAGTAAACACCTGAAGAAGATAGGGAGTAACATGATACCCATAGAAATTGAAAAACGTCTACGGGATTCACATACCAGACACCAAAACTCTAGTCTAAAATGTATGTATTTTTGGCCTAAGGCCAAATAAATTTTTGCAAGCGCAGATTCGACAAGTTCAAAAAGAGGGGATCGGGAAATCTAACCAAAGCACCCAAACGGAAGCTGGCGCAATTTTAAGCTATCTTCGAGCCATTTTTCATGTATTTGAAACCCTCTGCTCCTTATAATATCATTTATAAGGTGAATACGCAATATGCAATAGCAGCATCCCAAAAGTGTATAAAAAACATTTTCAGTTATAATATCTACAATTACTTTTAGTACATGACTATACATTCCCGGGATTTATTAGGGTTGTGGTGGACAGGTGGTAGCATCCTTGCCTGGTGATTCCAGACTGGGGTTCGAGTCCCACACAAAATCATTCACTCCCTTAGTCGCAGCAACCTCACCTTCCCTGTGAGCTGAGGAGTGGGGATTTTGGGGGGAACCTATAGCTCTCTCTGCTGAGTCATCAGCAGTCATTGCCTGACCCTCCTTGGTCCTAGCTTGTGTGGAGAGGGAGCTTGGGTGCTGATCATATGTAATATGGTTAGTCTAGTCTATGGCATTGTTCTGCTTGATAGAACAATATCACTGTCCCTAGCCTCAGCCAATTATGAGCGGCCTTTAAACCTTTTAAACCTTTAAACCTCATCAACTGACTACCTCTTCAGTTATATATAATGTATAATTATTGGAGACCCTGTATCCTTCAGTTCAACTATAAACCAACAGCCATTCTTGACCCATCGAATTGTAGTTAGTGTCCCCACCTTTTCCAACTTCATTCTGAGAGGAACACAATCTCTTTATTTCCAGCTCGTATATAATGATCTTTTACCACTTTAGAAAGAGAGAGAGCCTTACCTTATTGCCTTATTCTATGTTTGGGTTCCCCCAGGTCCCTCAGTGTGAGGCTCCTCGTATATAAACCAGAGAGTTGCTTATGCATCTTCCGATGTATTTTGCATCTTCCAGTCTTGGATGGTCTGGGATGCATCTTAGGTGTTTATCGAGCTTATTCTTAAACACATCTACGCTCACTCTTGATATGTTTCTTAGATGAGCTGGCAGCGCATTAGATAGTCGCTGCATTATCGATGCTGGTGCGTAGTGGATTATTGTCCTGTGTGCCTTCCTTCGTTTTCCTGGTATAATTTTGGGCGCTTTTAATCTACTTTGGCTTGCTCTTTCTGATATGTTTAGCTCCATGATGTTTTCAGTAATTCCTCCAAGTTGTTTCCATGCTTTTATTATCATGTTGCGTTCTCTTCTCCTTTCTAGACTGTATAATTTTAAAAATTGCAGTCTTTCCCAGTAGTCAAAGTCCTTAACTTCTATTCCAGCAGTAAAAGACCTTTGTACACTCTCTATTTGTGCAATATCCTTTTGGTAGTGTGGGTACCATATCACATTGCAGTACTCGAGTGTACTACCTACATAAATTTTGTACAGCATAATCATGTGTTCAGCTTTTCTTGTTTTAAAGTGTCTAAATAGCCTTCCCATTTTTGCTTCACATTTAGCCAACAGTGTTGCTATTTGGTCGTTGCATAACACATTTCTGCTTAACATTACACCAAGGTCTTTAATTGCTTCCTTGTTTGTGATTGTGTCGTTATTAGGTCCGTTATATGCATATACCATTCTTTCTCTGTTTCCATAATTTAATGATTCGAATTTATCGGAGTTAAATTACCTGAGCTTTATATGATTCCTCGTCATTTGCAACCACTATCTGTTTTCTGTTTTGTAGAAATTCGTTTATCCATTTTCCTATCTTTCCCTTAATATTACGCTTTCTCATTTTTTCTCTAATGTATTATGGTCAACCTTGTCAAAGGCTTTTGCAAAATCTAAATATTCCACATCTGTGTCCTTTTCATTTATCAAACTTTTATATATGTATTCATAGTGTGTTATCAGTTGGGTTTGTGTACTTTTTCCGGGCACAAAACCATATAGACCTATATTAGATAAATTATTTTTAACCAAATGATTCATTATTTTCTTTTTTATTGCCCTTTCATACACTTTCATAATATGTGATGTTAGACTAACAGGTCTATAATTGCTTGCCTCTAGTCTTGATCGACTTTTGAAAATCGGGGTTATATATGCTAATTTATGTTTAACATATATCTCGCTCATATCTACAGTTTTTCTTAGCAGTATTGCAAGCGGCTTTGCGATAGTGTGTGCAGTTTTTTTAACAAAATAACTGGAACTCCATCTGGCCTGGACGCTGATCCATTTTTAATTTCCCTTATAGCCTGCACAATACCTGCCTCCTTAATATCTATATCCGTTAGATATTCAATATTTTCTTTTCTCATTTTGTTTCATTGTTCTCATTCGCAATTCTTGGCGTGAATTCACTCTTATATTTTTCTGCTAATATGTTGCATATTTCCTTTCTTTTATTCGTTAATCGTCCTTCAATTCTTAAGGGGCCTAATTCTAATCTCCCTTTATTCATCTTTTTTGCAT
>NC_090736.1:108844252-108849252 GCF_036898095.1 Palaemon carinicauda
TGTTGAAAGACATCAATGATGAAAGAAAAGTACTTACTCTTTTTGCAAGATCAATTTCCAGAATTCTATAATCTTCAATATAAAACTTGTAAGCTAAAAGATAAACTGAAAAAAAAAAATTGGTAACAAATTGCAATTTTGGCAACCGAATTATAAAAGTGAACTAGTGTATTCATCCGAAGTTCCTTAAGGTCAGGCTGTAGAAGTTGCATTTGAAGTGGCTGCATCTGAGTCAAAGAGAATTGAAGAGGCTGCTCTAGTTTTAAGAAGGGTCATTTTGGATGGCCAAAGAGAACCTCCAGAAATGCCATGGCCACCAACAAAATAATATTTGCTTGGAGAAAATACCAAAGTACCTAAACTCTTACAAGAATTTTTAAGTTTGATTATAGGTGGGTCTAAAGCAGTTGAAATTACTACTGAGATACCAGTGCTTTCTATCTCTCAAGATTTGTGTAGAGCTACTAAGAAAGGAAATTGGATGATGCCCAAGCATCTACTCTTAGGCATGACATTACGACATCTTACAGGTAGTGCAGAAATTGTAACAATATTGCATCGTTTTGGTCACTGTGCATCATACTCTTGCTTGCTTGAACTGGAGACTGCAATTTGCGATGGTATCACTGAGACACAAAGAATTCTTCCAAGAGGCATTCAGGTGGAAGATAACAGAGTAACTCATTTGTGTTGGGACAATTTTGACTTATTAGAAGAAACATCAACAGGAGCTGGAACAACTCACACTGCGCATGGAATTGTAATTCAAGAATCCTCATTTACTGAAAAGGTTGATATGTCTGAAATAAGAGAGAAAAGCAGTAATCCTCGGACAAAGAAACGATCAATCAACTACATACCTAAAGAAATAGAACCAGGTTTTTTGAGAGCAAAGGCTGAACCAGTATTAGCACCTTCTATACTTACTTCACCCAATAAAGATGTGAATGATGCTGCTAAAACATCTGACTCTTTGTGGCTGCTTAGTAGAGCCCTGTCAAAGGAATCGATTCAGACAGTTCCTAATTGGGCAGGTTGGGTATCTTTAACAGGGAAAGAAAAAGAATATGGAGAGGTTCAGTCAAAAGTTGAGTATATGCCTCCAATTAATGCGCCAGTCACAGAAAATTCTACTGTACAGCATATAATCAAAGTGTCCCAGTCAGCTTCTAGGGAGGTCAATCAGCAATATACAATTCTAACATTTGATTTAGCAGTTGCTAAAAAAGCATATGCAATTGTGTGGCAGGATCCTAAGGCATT
The DNA here is from genome assembly GCF_036898095.1 of Palaemon carinicauda. Taxonomy (NCBI): domain Eukaryota; kingdom Metazoa; phylum Arthropoda; class Malacostraca; order Decapoda; family Palaemonidae; genus Palaemon; species Palaemon carinicauda. The sequence continues at coordinate 108,845,516 of NC_090736.1, forward strand.
TGGAGATGTTATTATTAGATTAGGTGTTTTCCATACAACATGTGCATTTCTTGAAGTAACTGGAAAACGTATAAGTGGAAGTGGCTTTGAAGATATACTTATTGAGTCAGGAATATGTGCCAGTGGCTCTATCAGCAAAGTGATGTCAGGAAAACACTATAATAGAGCTATGCGTGTTCACAAGATTATGCTCGAGGCTTTAGAGCGCCTCCTTTTACAAAGTTTTGAATCAAATGTAACAATCCTCTGGAAAGGAAGGGCTCGAGACATGATGGAACATCTTGCACGTGAACCAAGCACAGAACTACTGGATGAAGCATTGACCAATGAAGATTGTGCTGCAGTGATTGAACAATACAGTAATTTCAAAGAAGAAATTAGAAGAGGAGAACATGGCAAGACAGCAAAGTTTTGGATTGATTACATGGACAAGGTTCTCCTTGTTTTGCGCTTCCAGAGGGCAACTAAAGAAAGCAACTTTGATCTGCACATTTCTTGCTTAGAACAGTTATGTCCAATGTTCTTTTGTTATGACCATCCAAACTATGCTAGATACACAACAATCTACATGCTGGTAATGCTCAATTTGGATAAATCTCACCCAGGAGCCAAAGAACTGCTACATCATGGCATGAGTGTGAGTAGATCAAATGTCAGGTGCAGTAGAAATGCAGTTGACATAACAATAGAAAAAACAATAAATCGTCATGCAAAATCAAATGGAGGCATAATAGGATTCAGCAGGAACTGTAATGCATACACACGATGGTGTTTTCACACGCCATGCAAGAGCTGAGTATGTTGAAGCTACAAAGCAGATGGCTGAAATGGATAGCAATGTTTCATCTTCCCACAATGATCTCAAAAAGTCTTAAATTATCCACAGTGAGGAACGAGTAAGGAAAGCCATGGATGCATTTCAAAATTTCATAGATCCTTTTAGTGTAGAAGACAAACACTTATTGTATTGTCTTTCCTCGGGTTTACCTGCTCCAAAAGATGTTGAATCAGATCTGTTAGAAGCTGAGAAATATGGTAAAAATTTCTTTGATGACTTCATTCAGGAGAGGCTGATTAATAAAACCAAGAGCTTTAATGATCCAATTAAAAAAAAGAATCTTAAAACGTTTGCCTCTATTGCTAAATCAGTAAAAATTACAACAACAACAACAAAACAAGTAAAACAAATAAAAGCAGAAAGAAATGTACTAGGACAAGTCGCAGTATTAGCCACAAAATACAACTTAAACATGGAAAAAGTTTTGAGTCATCCACTTGGACCAGTACCTTGGTCATTAGCAACTGCTGATGGCGCACTTATGAAAACCAACAAAGCAAAACTCCTTCATGCTCTAGAAACAGAACAAACCCTTGCAAGAAGACCAGAAATAGATTGCATGAACTGCATCATTGATGGGAATGCAATATTACAAGTGCAAGCAGCATTACCAACATCATTTGGTGAACTAGCTGAAAAAGTATTTGATCAACTCCTTAAAGTCAGCCGGGTTGATTTTGTCACAGACACATACCTGACTCGTTCTATTAAAAATCCAGAAAGGAAGCGAAGAGGAGCATCAGCTACATTCTTGCTTAAAGGTAGTTTAACAAAAATTCCCAGAAATTGGAAGAGTTTTTTAACCGATACAAAGAACAAAGAGCAATTGATCCAGTTCTTACTGGGAGAGTGGAAACAAGATAAATATGCAAATAAGCTTAAAAACAGAGTTATTTATTTTGTGAATGGTCGTAACTGCATAACTATCACAAGTACTGATGGACTGCAAATAGAAACATATGAGGTTGAGGCCCTGCAGTCATCCCAAGAGGAAGCTGATAGTAGAATTATTTTACATCTTCGTCATATGGCTTCTCAAGTATCTGAAGATTTCACCATTGTTATAAGATACAGGTGTTTTCATCTTGTTGCTGAAATTTGCTTAAGTCTTAAAACAAACCATTTTGTTCGATACAGGAGTAGGAAACAAAAGACGCCTCATATGTGTACATAAAGTTGTAGATAAAACTGGTCAGGAGTTATGTGAAATCTTGCCTTCCCTTCATGCTTATTCTGGTTGTGATAGTGTGAGTGCATTTGTTCGGAAGGGTAAATTATTACCATGGAAATTACTACAGAAGAACCCAGAGTTTATTTCCACTTTCAAAAATCTTGGATCTAGTTCTGCTGTGGATGAAAATACGTATATCCAGCTAGAAAAATTTACTTGTCTACTCTACAATCAGTCATCAACTCAGTCATCTATTGACAAAGTACGTTACAATCTTTTTCTTCAAAGATACGTCCCCAAATCAGCCATAATTTCAGATTGTGATGGGATAGATATGCGTTTGCTGCCTCCATGCCGTATGTCACGCAGAGAACATATAAAGAGGGCAAACTATCAAGTACTCATATGGAACAGAGCAGATCAAGCTGAGCCAGATATACCCTCGCCAGACGGACATGGGTGGTGTCTCAGTGAAGGAAACTTAGAATTTGTATAGTGTAGTGGATCACCGATGCCACAAGAATTGATTGATATTCTAGATGAACACGTAGAGGAGGAGAAGTTTGAGGAGTCTTATGAAGATGAGCCAGAAGAAATTAACAATATCACAGACTTAATGTATGAGTATGATGATTAAAGATGCAATATTTATCATGAATCCATTCTCGTTATCTATTATGATTACAAATTACTCGGTAATATAGGAAAATATTCTGTACATATCTATTTAGCTATATCGATTAGTTCTATTCTTATAAAGGGTACTTTATCTAGTTCAATGTGCCTAAGGTATATTAGATTGCTATTTCAAGAAATTTTTCCTTAGCAGTTGCACTTCACTTTATACATTTGCTTTATGAAGAATTATTTTTATGAATGCCATAGTCAGAAACATATTGAATTTTTTTAAGGTTATGTAATAATCTTGTTCTTATGTTTTCCTGTTATATGAGGTGCTGTACATTAATGCAAAGCAAAAAACAAAATATTTATTTCCCTGTGCAATGAACTCATTACCCAGTTTCAGGTGAGAATGTACATTTAAGCTCTAAAAGCCTTCTTTTTAATGGAATTTCTTATCAGATATAGTTATTTTTCTATTACTTTCATAATCTATTTTTTTGCTGCCAAATACTCTGTGTTTTTGTTCTTAAGGCTTAATATTATATTACCAAAATGATTACTTTATTTCATTGTACCTGTACCAAAAACTTTCATTTATAAAGAAAATAAATCACGATTTCTTCATCTATGTTTGTCTGTTATGTGAGAAGGCTGCACATTACATCTATTCACAAATTATAATATTACTTTTCTTGTGCCATTGATTCATCAGTCTTTTCACGTTAGAGTATGCATTTAAGCTCTAAAAGAAATTTTTTTCTTTAATCAAATGTCTTATTAATTATGGTTGTTTGTGTATGCATTTCAATCATAGTTATTCTCTTATTACCAAATGTTCCTTTTTTTAAGTACTAATATCAACAAAAGGAGTACTTTATTTTTTTTCTTTTGTGTTTGTACCACAAAATATCTTTTGTAATAGAAAAATCATAATTTTTTCTTGTAGTTTATCTTAATGTCCTTAATTATTTTGGGCCAAAATCCTCTGACTTAATCTATTATGTCGGCTTAAGGAGATTAAACTGCACCAAAGTATCTCCATTTTTAAGACACCAATGTATAACGATCTATATGTTAGATATATAAATACTTATCGTAAATTTT
>NC_090736.1:108864252-108881752 GCF_036898095.1 Palaemon carinicauda
TCGGATTGTACCAGTGGCCTTTATTTTCTTCCCTTTAAGATCTAACACTATGACCTATGAAGTAGAACAAAATAAATATTGCCAAAATAAAACCTGTGCTTGGTAGGCTCAGTACTGTACAGTACCTTATAAATTCATGACCGCTTGATACACTGAATCTCACCAAGGGAATTTCTTTTTCAGTCTAATTTCATATGGCCTATAAAAGTTGTGTAAAGATTTTTGATAAAAAAGGTGAAGCATTCAGAAATTAAATATAAAGGAACTAAAGGGCCACTCGGTAGAGCGCAGACATCCACAACGGCAGCATATTTCTCAGCCTTTTGCTCGAATTAGACCTTTAGCTTTGATCTTAACATGTAATTATTCGCGTGGATTTCCATACACTCAAATATGAACCAAGTTTGAAGTTTCTGTGACAACAATGTTCAAAGTTATGGCTGATTACGTGAATTGGATATTTTGCTTTACTGTGACCTTGATCTTTGACCTTGACATTGAAAAATTTGATCAATTCCAGCTTTTTACAAAAAATATAATCCCTGCAAGTTTCATCAGTTTACTATTGTAATTTGGGCCAGGAAGTTGTTCACAAACAAATGCACAAACAGGGGAGAAAACATAACCTCCTAACTTTGTTGGCAGAGATAATGATTACCAAACAGGATATTTAACATATAGACTACCACAGGTCGAGAAATCATGTGGCATAAACGGTTAGAGGTATAGAGTAATAACAACTACTTCGAAATTAAGGAAGAAAAGTCTAAATAAGATTATGGAGGAAAACTAATACACTGGAACCCACCAAGGGAATTCCTATCTCGAATTTTTATTTTCTTATGTCATTTTTACACGTAATAAAGAATGTTTTTTCTTAAATACTGACTTAAAAGATGGGGAATCATTATTAAAAATTTGTGTATTATAAGAAAATAAAATCATTCTCAACAGTTCTGCCTGAGTTTAGTCCTACTTTTCAAGTATTATTATTATTATTATTATTATTATTATTATTATTATTATTATTATTATTATTATTATTATTATTATTATTATTAGCCAAGCTATAACCGTAGCTGGAAAAGTAAGATGCTATAAGCCCAAGGGCTTTAGGAGGTTATTATTATTATTATTATTATTATTATTATTATTATTATTATTATTATTATTATTATTATTATTATCGCCCAAGGGCTTCAAGAGGTTATTATTATTATTATTATTATTATTATTATTATTATTATTATTATTATTATTATTATTATTATTATTATTATTATTATTATCTACTGGAGATGACTTTATATTTATAATCTAAAGATACCCAGAAAAAATTATGACCCGAACTTTCACCTTATCAATGTTAAAATTAATTTTGGATGCAAGTCACTTTATCAATAACGTTTAAACGTCCCTAGTATCACTATCATTAAGCAACTGTTTCCTTCTTAACAATTTACACGCAAATCAACTTTTAAGCTGAAATATCAGGAAATGATTATAATTCAGACGTAACTTACGCTAAATGGAAATTTTATATTCATGGGTCGTTCAGCCAAGATTTATTGCCACAGATAATGAAGAATTTCTACTATTCGTTGTGTCACCAAAATGTCAGGATTTTTACTTTTTGACACAATTGTAATGAATCCTCCCTAGCCTCATGAACATATTTACTAAACACTTTGTGATTTCAATGAACATAATGCCTTAGAAACAGACCAGCAGCTTATTCACGATATTTACCTAAAAGCAAATTATGTATCTTACTTCATCATTCAATATTGAAAAATAGCATAAGAAAAGATTCACCAAAATGTATAGAAATAATGTGTAATGGAATACCGTTTATTGTTTAAAATGTATAAAGAAGAAACCTTTTAAGGGAAGGTTACCAGAACAAAAATACTTAAATTCCTACGAAGAAAGATGGCCATTATTAACAATGTACACATATGATGTTTAACGAGGAAATCTTTGTGACTTACGGAGTTCGGATAATGAATAGTTACCCAAAGTAATTTATTGCAGGGTGCAATCCATTACTCAAGGTTTATATATATATATATATATATATATATATATATATATATATATATATATATATATATATATATATATATGCATATATATATAAATATATATATATATATATATATATATATATATATATATATATATATATATATATATATATATATATATATATATATATATATATATATATAGATAGATATATATATATATATATATATATATATATATATATATATATATATATATGTATGTATATTTATATATATATATATATATATATATATATATATATATATATATATATATATATATATATATATACATTTCATCATCATCATCATCAGCCTCATCATCAACAACATTAACTAATCCGCTGAATGACAAAGGCCTCAGAAAAGTCGTTCCACAGAAATCTGCTTATGATATTTCGATGTCAGTCTATACCAGCAATTTATCGTAACTTATCATTTCATCGTCTTCTCTTCCTTCCTTTGCATCGTTTGCCATCTCTAGGGACCCATTCTGTTATTTGTATTGTCCATCTACTGTCTGCCCATATTCATCTCTGTTTCTTACATGTTAGAATATCCTCTACTTTAGTTTGCACTCGTATCCATGTTGCTCTCTTCCTGTCTCTTAGTGTTATTCCTATCAATATTGTTTTCATAGCTCTTTGAGTTGTAACTAGATTATGTTCGAACACATTACAAAAGCTCCAAGCTTCTGATATAATAATTTAATACTGGCCAGACTACCTGGCTAAATAAATTAATTCTTAGAGAATAGTAGATTTATTTTCCACATGCAAATAGTCATCACCTTTAAATTCTGCATAGCGTGCTTGTAAAATGCTTCTTCCCAAAATAATTTATATATATATATATATATATATATATATATATATATATATATATATATATATATATATATATGCTCTTTTTAAGGATGTTTTATCTACAAGAAATTTTCTTTTCATGTTATCTTTACTGGTAATATGATTTTCATGATCAAATTTCAAATTTAAGAACATGGAAACTTTTCCTTCTCCAATCGAATTTAATTACTCTTGTTCTATCTACTAAATGGATTTTTCGATCCTTTCGGTAACCCAAATCTGTATTTTTTTTTTTTTCTTTATCAGGTAGCTAGTCGTCTTCTAAAAGATATTCTCGAGAAATCCACATTTATGTTTAGCAAAAGCCCTCCATATCAAGCTTATCTGTGTTTTGGTTTCTGCCCCATTAACAATCTCTAAATATTTTTCCATGAGCCTTACTTTTGGTTTCTCTAGATTTTCAGTGAACAATATCTTAGATTTATCTCTCTCTCTCTCTCTCTCTCTCTCTCTCTCTCTCTCTCTCTCTCTCTCTCTCTCTCTCTCTCTCTCTCTCTCTCTAAGACTGAATTCACACCAAGAATTGCGAATGTGAATAATGAAACAGAAATGAGAAAAGAAAATATTGAATATCTAACGGATATAGATATTAATGAAGCAGATATTGTGCAGGCTATAAGCGAAATTAAGAATGGGTCAGCAGCCGAGCCAGATGGAGTTCCGGAGGTTTTGTTAAAAAAACTACACACACTATCGCGAAGCCGCTTGCAATACTGCTAACACAAAGTGTAGATAGGAGCGAGATATATGTTAAACATAAATTAGCTTATATAACCCCTATTTTCTAAAGTAAATCAAGACTAGAGGCAAGCAATTATAGACCTGTTAGTCTAATATCACATTATGAAAGTGTATGAAAAGGTAATAAAAAAGAAAATAATGAATCATTTGGTTAGAAATAATTTATTTGATATAGGTCAACACGGTTTAGTGCCCGGAAAAAGTACACAAACCCAACTGATAGCACACTATGAAAACATATATAAAAATATGATAAGTGAAAAAGGCACAGATGTGGTATATCTAGATTTTGAAAAAGCCTTTGACAAGGTAGACCATAATATATTAGAGACAAAAATGAGAAAGCATGATAATTAAGGGAAAGTTAGGAAAATTAATAATAGAATTTCTACAAAACAGAAAACAGATAGTGGTTGCAAATGACGAGGAATCAGATGAAGCTCAGGTAATATCTGGCGTGCCATAAGGTACTGTATTAGCTGCACTGTTGTTTGTTATTAAGATCTCAGGCGTAGACTGTAATGTTAAAGACTGTTGTGAGAAGTTTCGCCGATGACACAGGAATAAGTAGAGAAATTACTTGTGATGAAGATAGGAACTCATTACAAAGAGATCTAAACAAAATATATGAATGGGCGGAGATATATAGGATGGTATTTAACTCCAATAAATTCGAATCAATAAATTATGGAAACAAAGAAAGAATGTTATATGCATACAGGGGACCTAATAACGAGACAATCACAAACAAGGAAACAATTAAAGAACGTGGTGTAATGTTAAACAGGAATATGTTATGCAACGACCAAATAGCAACACTGTTGGCTGAATGTAAAGCAAAAATGGGAATGCTATTCAGACACTTTAAAACAAGAAAAGCTGAACACATGATTATGCTGTACAAAACTTATGTACCTACTACACTCAAGTACTTCAATGTAAATATGGTATCCACACTACCAAAAGGATATTGCAGAAATAGAGAGTGTACGAAGGTCCTTTACTGCTAGAATAGAAGAAGTTAAGGACCTTGACTACTGGCAAAGACTGCAATTTTTAAGATTATACAGTCTAGAAAGGAGAAGAGAATGCTACATGATAATACAAGCATGGAAACAAATCGAAGGAATTACTGAAAACATCATGGAGCTAAAAATATCAGAAAGAGCAAGCTAAGGTAGCTTAATATATATACAAGGAAAACTCAGGAAGGCACACAGGACATTAATCTACTACACACCAGCATCGATAATGCAGCGACTATTTAATTCTCTGCCAGCTCATATAAGAAACATATCAGGAGTCAGCGTAGATGTGTTTAAGAATAAGCTCGATAATCACCTAAGATGCATCCCAAACCATCCAAGACTTGAAGATGCAAGATACACCGGAAGATGCATAAGCAACTCTCTGGTGGATATACGAGGTTCCTCACACTGAGGGACCTGGAGGAACCCAAACATAGAACAAGGCAAATAAGGCATAATGCAATATATATATATATATATATATATATATATATATATATATATATATATATATATATATATATATACATATATATATATATATATGCAATATATATATATATATATATATATATATATATATATATATATATATATATATATATATATATAAATATATATATATAAATATATATATATATATATATATATATATATATATATATATATATATATATATATATATATATATAAATATATATATATATATAAATAATATTATATATATATATATATATATATATATATATATATATATATACATATATATATATATATATATATATATATATATATATATATATATATATATATATATATATATATATTACAGAACAAGAATTACCTTAACCGCGAATGACTAAATGTAGGCTGAAGATAAACAGGCAATTATGAGGAAATGGACTAAATATTTACTACTCCTATTCTATCTAATTTTCATTGACTCATTTTCCATTGATCACAACTCCTCTGATAACGATGATTCACCCTAAAGCTTTTCTTTTTATACCAAAGACCTATTCATGTATTGATGAAAATAAGATATATAGATGTAGTTTCTTATTCTATTACATATATTGAAATATTGTAATCGAAGATTGAGATTCAATAGGTAAAATCATATTCTTTAGCATTTGATTTTCCGTTGAAAATATTACTGAGCTACCTCTCCAAAGGACAAAAAATATAAAGTATTGGAGATTTGGTCATTTTGAGTCCCGCTAAAACCTATGGTTCTAACGTCATAACAATATCAGGGTTTGGGTCAAGGAGACGGAAGCACATGCCTGTATGAGTGGCTACCCTGTGAAAAATCGAAATCACAAGCCACGTGCAATGGAAATTTCCCATGTGAGGTCAATGGGACTTTTTTCGAGAAATACTTTTTGTTGATTTGCTGAAAATTTCGAGGATAGATTCCTGTTGAACTCCATGAAGTTACAGGCCAACCCCTCGGCCACCACTTGGCATAGGTCGTATATCAGGCACAACTAGAGCTCACGTGCCAAGTGGGCTTGTGTGGGCACGTGCACGGCCGGAAATTGCGTCATCGGACCACTGGGGACCCCCTGGCACCCGAACGGTGTAACAAGGGGGCACCAAACCAGTGCAGCCAGCAATTGGACAGAGCAGGCTTTCACCACTCACCACAAGGTGTCCATGCACATTTGCACCTGCAGCCAGAGGGGTCCGTATATAGCAGTACGATTACCGAGGTTTACCCAGTTTTGGGGTCAAAGCCCATTTATTCATAAACAGGTCATAAGATTTCGTTTTTACTTCCGATGGGGATAAGACCTACTGCCTGTCTACCACATACCATGGGTCGCATTTCTGGGATGAGTCTTTTGCACGTGCAACATGCGCGTCTGTCGTCACCCGCACTTTCGGTAATACCAACACGGGCACAATGACAACCCAGTGGCTGTTGAACCTTGCAACCCGGGGACACCAAACCAGTGCAGTCGATGAGGGAATAGAACAAGATTCTCACACCCATCACTAGGTGGCGCACATGCGCATACTCGTGCACCCATAAAGCTCCCTATATGGGGTTATGAATTATGGGGTTAACCCAAACTTTGGGGCCCTTTACCTTACCTTATCCTTATTGCCTCATTCTGTTTGGGTTCCCCTAGGTCCCTCAGTGTGAGGCACCTCGTATATCCACCAGAGAGTTGCTAATACATCTTCCGGTGTATTTTGCATCTTCCAGTGTTCGATGGTCTAGGATGTATGTTAGGTATTTATCGAGCTTATTCTTAAACACATCTATGCTCACTCCTGATATGTTTCTTAGATGAGCTGGCAGCGCATCAATTAGTCGCTGCATTATCGATGCTGGTGCGTAGTGGATTAATGTCCTGTGTGCCTTCCTTAGTTTTCCTGGTATAATTTGAGAACTATTAATCTACCTCAACTTGCTCTTTCTGATATTTCTAGCTCCATGATGTTTTCAGTAATTCTTTCGATTTGCTTCTGTGCTTGTATTATCATATAGCGTTCTCTTCTCCTTTCTAGGCTGTATAATCTTAAAAATTGCAGTCTTTCCCAGTAGTCAAAGTCCTTAACTTCTTCTATTCTAGCAGTAAAAGACCTTTGTGGACTCTCTATTTGTGCAATATTCTTTTGGTAGTGTGGGTACCATATCATATTGAAGTACTCGAGTGTACTAGGTACATAAGTTTTGTACAGCATAATCATGTGTTCAGCATTTCTTGTTTTAAAGTGTCTGAATAGCATTCCCATTTTTGCTTTACATTTAGCCAACAGTGTTGCTATTTGGTCATTGCATAACATATTCCTGTAACATGACACCAAGTTCTTTAATTGCTTCCTTGTTTGTGATTGTCTCGTTATTAGGTCCCCTGTATGCATATACCATTCTTTCTCTGTTTCCATAATTTATTGATTCGAATTTATCGGAGTTAAATACCATCCTATATATCTCTGCCCATTCATATATTTTGTTTAAATCTCTTTGTAATGAGTTCCTATCTTCATCACAATTAATTTCTCTACTTAGTCTTGTGTCATCGACGAAACTTTTCACTCCAGAGTCTTTAAGATTACAGTCTATGTCTGAGATCATAACAAACAGCAGTGCAGCTAATACCATACCATGTACTGTAGATATTACCTGAGCATCATCTGATTTCTCGCCATTTGCAACCACTATCTGTTTTCTGTTTTGCAGAAATTCTTGTACTCATTTTCCTATCTTTCCCACAATATTATGTTTTCTCACTTTTTTCTCTAATATATTATGATCAACCTTGGTAAAGGCTTTTGCAAATTCTAGATAGATCACTTCCGTGTCTTTTCCATTAACATATTTTTGTATATGCTTTTATAGTGTGCTATCAGTTGGCTTTGTGTACTTTTTCCGGGCACAAAACTTTGTTGACCTATATTAGATGAATTATTTTTAACCAAATGATTCATTATTTTCTTTTTTATTACCCTTTCATACACTTTCATAATATGTGATGTTAGACTAACATGTCTTTAGTTGCTTGTCTCAATTCTTCATCCACTTTTGAAAATAGGGGTTATATATGCTAATTTATTTTTAACATATATCTCGCTCATATCTATACTTTGTCTGAGCAGTATTGCAAGCGATTTCCCGATAGTGTGTACAATTTTTTTTAACAAAATCGCTGGAACTCCACCAGGTCCGGCCGATCCATTTTTAATTTTGCTTATATACTGCACAATATCTGCTTTATTGATATCTATATCCGTTAGATATTCAATATTTTCTTTTCTCATTTCTGTTTCATTATTCTCATTTTCAATTTTTGGCGTGAATTCACTTTTATATTTTTCTGCTAATATATTGCATATTTCTTTTTTTTTATTCGGTAACCGTCCTTCAATTCTTAGAGGGCCTATTTCTAATCTCCCTTTATTCATCTTTTTTGCATAGGAGTAAAGTACTTTGGTTTTTTTTATATTTTGAAATGTCCTTTCTTTTAAGTCCTTTTATTTCATTTTCTTTCGATTGTATAATCTTTTGCTCTGCATTTTCTATCTTACTATTTATTTACATCATTTTCCTTACATTTTTTCTTTTGCCAAGACTTTTTTTCCACTTTCCAATTATCTGAAATAAGATCCTTCTGTCTCTTGGTATGCATATCTGATGTTTTTTTTTTTTTTTGTTTTTTTCTTGGTACATATTTCTCAACAATTTTCTGCAGTATATTGTAAAATATATCCGTATTTACCTGTATATTATCACTTACGAATACATTTTTTATCTTTGTTCAATTCTTCATTTATTTCTGACTATTTTATATTCTTACTATAAAAATTGTATTTTCCATATCCTTCCCATCCTTTCGTGCTTTGTTTATCTGTGCGTTCACTTGCTTTGGATTGGACTATTAATTCTGCAACATTGTGGTCTGAAATTCCCGTATTATACGGTATTATTTCTTTAACATAATTCACCTCATTCACACATACTAAATCTAGGACATTGTCAATTCTTGTTAGAATGTGGTTCATTTGTTGCATATTATGTTCTAATAGCATATCTACAGATAGTAATGGGACCCAATGCATGTGTGGGGTAAGCACACTTGTTGAAGGGTGTATATGTTAATGTTGTACTTGAACTGAACGGGGTCTCTCCTTCCAGAGATGCGTGTGGGTGAGTGAAAAATTGCGACATTTTAGTACTGTTGTAAAAATGGCCCACTTTGCGCATGCCCTGTCGAGAACGAGTAGTCTAGTATTGACTTCCACTCATGTGATTATAGCAGGTGCATGCTCTCTCAAATAGTATATGCAGCTTGTCGCTACCTTGTACATGGCGTGTACTACACTCCGTAAGGACAATATACATCCCATAAAGCGTTTAGTGTTCTGCAAATAAGGTCACCATTATCAACATAATCTAGATCTGCTAATTTGCTATTCAGTCAATTCCTTCTCCACCGTCCCCAAGTGTTCTATGTCTTATAAAATCCATTGGGCAATGGAAATTCATTTGACAGAACTCCACTAACATTAACTTTGGAACTGGTCTGCTCAAGAATAGACTGAATAGAATTTACATATTCAAAATGAACTCCATAATGCCACAGGACTTTCCGTAAAATTATCTGGCACACACTATCAAAGTCTTTTTTATAGTCCTTAAACACATCAAAAGTGTAATTCTATAATCTATTTAGTTTAAAAATTTGGTTAGTATAACTTTTACCTTTTCTAAATCATGCTTGTTCATCTCTCAGCTTTTCATAAATATTTCTCTCTAGTGTTATTAGAATAAGCATACTATATATTTTCATGACAACTTACGTAAGTGTGATGCATCTGTAATTATTGCAAAACGTAGGATCTTCTTTTTTTGCCATTTCCCCCAACACTCCTAGTTTCCATTCTTCAGATTTCACCTTTCACACCACACGCTACAAAATAATATTGTAAGTATTCTGGGAGTCATTTCATTTTCGGCCGATATCATCTCAGCACTTATTCCATTGTACTCATGGGATTTCCATCTCTTGAATTTTTCAGGAATAGCTTCGACTTCAAACATGTGGAATTCATTCATAGGTACATCAAGGTTTTCATCAGCTTCAGGTATATTAATCAAATTATTCCTGTCATATCTCCTATTCATGACCTCTCTAAAGTCTTCCATCTTACGTTGCCTTTCTTCATCTTTTGTTTTTATAACTGATCCATACCTCCTTTTAATGAGTAGATGTTCCTTCTTTGTTCCCATAGTGATTTGATTAATAATTATATGAGCAATTCTTACACCATAATCACTCCCTGAATTCATAGCTTTATTAGCCTCATCTGAATTACTGTCTAAATATTCTCTCCAGTCATCCCTGGCTTTTCTTTTGACCACACTATGAATACTGGAATACTTAGCATATTCTACCTTGTCATTTTCATTACTTCCTCGAAAACTTTCAACTATTAGTTTCTGTATTTTTCTACTTTTTCTAGTATCTCAAGTGTTATTTAATATCCGTGAGTTTCTGCTTATAACTGCATGTCCCAAAACTCCACAAACAACTGACCGATAGATATTTATAACATCACACCATTCTTTGTTAATTTTCTGCTCTTCATCTCTCAAAGTCTTTAGTCTGCAAATAGATTCACATATTCAAATGTAAATGGTTCTCTGTGTCCATCCTTTAGAAGCTTAGTTGTAACAAACCTAGGTATTCTATCTGCATTCTTGTTGGGGGAATTAAGTTTTAATTTCAGAGTGGCAATGAGGATCTGGTGATCGCTACCAGTATCTGCACCTCTACGGCTTCTTATATTTCTCAGAGGTCTACTTCCATCTTTTTTTAATGGCTATATAATCTATTTGATTTTTGTATTTGCCACATGGTGAAGTCCATGTATATTTATGGATGTCCTTGTGCTTAAAAAGAGTACCTCCAATAACGGTTGTTTGTTGAACAAAAATTTGTAAAATCCTCAACACCAAAGTTAAATTCTCTGTACCTTGATTATTGTAAATGTAGTGCGACACATTACCTTAATTTATGCTAATTGATTTCTATTCTATTTTTTTCATCTCGTCATAGTGAGTTCGTGAAGAGAAAAATTCATTTTAGCGATTGTCGATATGCTTATTTGTGCATACCACGAACCTACCACGTACAATGTGGGGCGGCCAACTTGGATGCAGAATGACCAAATTATGGTACATGTGACATATCTCACTCTAATTAACCAAGTAATTCAATCTCAATGTTCGGTCCGCGGCGCTCCCCAAAAAACACCGCCGCAGGTAATCTATAGAAGATTGAAAAATATCAATGAGTATTTTCTTGCTCGGCACTCACAATTCTTTATATCGATCGATAGGTATTGTTCTAGATTTGCAATTCATCACTGCATGTTACATGGGAAATTTCCATTAAAATACTGAACATGGATGTGGGGTATACAACTAAATAGTAAGAGGAATCTCCAGAATTATCAATATAGATCAGAATATGTAAGTAGATGGTTGGGCAGGGCACCAGATACACGATGAGAGTTATAGCATCGTCTCCCTGGCCAGACATTATTATATTGAACCCCTCTCTGGTTATGCCTTATTTTCGCATTGCCTACACATACAAAGAATAATCTGGCCTATTCTTTACACCTTCCCTTCTGTCCTCATACACTTGTCAACGCTGAGATTAGAAACAATTTCTTTTCACACTGTAAAGTTTAACTAGCTACTTTTCTCGTGATAAGTGTAGAAGAGACTTTATATTTATGGTAAGCAGCTCTTCTGGGAAAAGGACACTCTAATATCAAACCACTGTTCTGTAGTCTTGGATAGTGCCTACCATGAGCTTCCACTGTCTTGGTTTAGAGTTCTCTTGCTTGAGGGTACACTTGGGCACACTTTTCTATTATCCTCTTGTTTTGTTAAAGCTCTTCACAGTTTAAATAGGAGATATTTATTTTAATGCTACTGTTTTTTAAATATTTTATTTTACCTTGTTTCCTTTCCTCACTGGGTTATTTTCCTGTTGGATCCCCTGGGCTTATAGGATTCTGCTTTTCCAACTAGGGTTGTAGCTTGAAAATTAATAATAATAATAATAATAATAATAATAATAATAATAATAAAAATAATAATAATAATAATAGGCTCTTTAAAAAGGTTTTCTACTGTACTCGGTTAGAGTTCTCTTGCTTGAGGGTACAATCGGGCACACAATTCTATCTTTTTTTTCCTTTCTTTAGAATATATTTTTCCCATTATGATATGCTGGGCACGCTTAATAGAAGAGCATTGGATGCCCGGTTGTCTTTTCCTCATCTCTCTTTTTTCTTTTCAAAACACCCCTTACTGACCTCCTTCAGTTGAAGTGGCTATACTAGAGGGGATTTAGCCCTATATGATCCATTGGCTCCACCACGCTGGCCATTTTTTCATGACCTATTACTTGTATTGTATTGGTTTTATCTATCACTTGATTTATAATGCTGTATACATCGTTTTGATTTTTGTTATTGTTAATTTAGTTTTTAAGTGTGATATTTCTTTTTAATGTCACTAATTCTTATGCTGTCTGGAGACAATGAGCGAACTGCTGGATCAATACATCCTAGACTTAGGCATTGTCGTCTACTCTTTTGCAATAATTATGGTCATCACGCAAATATTCAACACCATTAAGATGTGTCCAGACAATATGATTTTCCTTTGTGCTCAGAAACTTTGTTTTTTAGTATGAGGAACTCATCTGAGCTCTTTATAAACCAATAATTCTAAAACGAGATGTCATTCCTAACGCCAGGGGAATGGCCTTTTATAGTAAGACCTGCCATGAATGTGGATATCATGAGATTTAGGTAATAAAAGTTTGTGACTGGCATAACAGCTTCTATTTGTGTTCAATCTACTGGAATCCCGACATGGAGGATTCTATCTTCGACTGTCTTCTTACCATTATGGCTAATACAAACGAATATGATAGAAAGATCTCTTTTGTTTTTGTGGGGGATGTCAATTCTCACCATAGGGAGTGGTTATATTCACTTTCTCCAACAGATCGCTATGGCTCAAGAACTTTAGACATATCTGAATCAGGCTATGAACAAAGCATAGGTGAAGCTACTCACGAGTCACGGGTCTGGTAACTGGTTGGACTTTGTATACACCTACTTCCTTGCCGTTATAGCAAGTAAGATTGGTTATACCATTTGGAACATCTGATAATGTCTCTACCTTGTGTATCATACACATGTAATATTTATATAAAATCTCAAGCAGACTGGAACGGTATTTTGAGTGATGTTTTAGGTTTGAATTAGTCACAATTTTATGATAGTCAAAATAATTGATAGGCGCATCCCATCTCTGGTGCTGAGGTAAAGAGTGAAAGACAAGCCATGGGTCAATGATGATTGCACGTGTGCTTATTGGGATAAGCAGGAGGCCTATGATTTCCGGAAAAGTAACAGATCATATTTGACTTGGAGTAACTATGCTCAGCTTAGAGCTTTAACTCAGAGAGTTTATACCAACTGAAAACAAATATATTTAACCATAAAAGAAACCTTTCCATGTACAACTCAGGAACAAGAAACATAAGAGGTGGCCTAACATTAAATCTGTACTCTTTGGTATAGATGCAACAGTTTCTCCTATTCTTAAATCAGATGGCTCAAACACTGATTGTCCAAAGGCTGATGTGTTTGACAGTAAGCCGAGTAATCAAAAACTTGGTCCTCCTTATCCCTTTTTCCCTGAGACTAAACTAACTAAATAAGTTCATATTTCCGATGGAAATATGAACCTTGATGCTTATGAAGGCTAAGACCCCTAAGATATTTTTATAAAAACTTCACATTTCTTAGCTCCGAAGTTATTTGTTATTTTGCACATTTTAACAGGCAGATGAGCTTCTAGCACTTGTTGGAGAATTGGTAATGTTACTTTGCTATATATAAATGTATTTGGAGTAACTGAAGTCAAACTGATTACTGTCTACTTTCCATAACTCCCACAGCATCTCAACTTTTTGAACGTCTTTTGGGAAAACGTCTAAATAGATTTGCTGAAGGTAATCACCTGTTCCCTATATTGTAATTAGGCTTTCAAAAAGGACATGGACCATGTGATGCCTTACTTATAATCCCAAATTCTATACAGAAATATCTTGATTGTTGTCAGGAAGTTTTTATGATTGGTCTTGATTTTAGTGCTGCATTTGACCATGTTAAACATGAGGCCCTTGTCTTTTAACTCAAACAGTTGGGATTAGGTGGGTCTTTTCTTAACATCAATATTGTATTTTTATGTAACAGATTGCGAAGGTTTTTGTTGATGGGCGTCATATTGAGTTTAGGAATGTGATGTCTGGTGTTCCTCAAAGTAATCTTCTTGACCCATTACTTTTTATACTAAATTCACATGAACTAGTTAAATTAGTGTAAGGTGCAAATTATGGGACATGAAGTTGAATCATAATAAATCCTTGTCACTATTTAGGTCATAGATAGTTGCTCTTCAGCATCCTAATATCAGCATAGATAATGTTTCTTTAAATCTGTATGACTTTTAAAATTGTAGAGGTGAATATCAACTGCATTTTTACTTTGGAGAAACAAAGTTATATGTCTTTTTCTTTTGCACAAAGAATCTGTTTATTGGGAATGTTATTTAAGATTTTTGGTGATCAATAGGTGTTTTAATTCTTTCATTCTACCTTAGCTCGAATATTGTTCTTCTGTTTAGTCTTTAACTGCTGATTTCCATCTTAACTTGTTTGACAGGAACTTACTGTCTAATTAATTTCTTATTCCCGAACTACATTAATCTCTGACACAGTAGTTCAATTAGTTCGTTATGCATGTTACATAAGATTTTTCATAATTTTGATCATCCTTCACATTCAGATCCTCCCGGACAGCTCCATCCTGTTTGTAATATTAGGCATGTAGTTAACTTTTATAAATTACCTCAATCATGAAGCTCATTACTACACAGTATTTTAAGTTTTATTCCAGCTGTGACTAAGTTGTTGAATGATCTTCCTAATCGAGTAGTTCAATCGGAAAAATAAAAATTCAAAATTGCAGCATATTTTTATGTTGAACAGGCTGACACGAGTCTATTTGCATAGTTGATATATGAAAGACCGGTTTTAATGTTGTACCTCTTCTTAAAATATTCTATTTCAAGGATTCTTTGTATATCATATAGTTTATTCAATTCCTTATCTCCTTTCCTCATCTGGCTTTTTTCCCTTTTGGAGCCATTGGGGTTAAAGCATTCTGCTTTTCCAACTAGGGTTGCAGCATAGCTAGTGATAATAATAATAATAATAATAATAATAATAATAATAATAATAATAATAATAATAATAATAATAATAATAATAATAAAAACGGCCAATTTCTGGGGACAAAATGAGATCACCAGTAATTTAAATCGGAAATTAGTTCTGGTTTTAGCAACACACACACATACACACACACACACACACACACACACACACACACATATATATATATATATATATATATATATATATATATATATATATATATATATATATATATAAATATATAGATAGATAGATAGATAGATGGATATATATACATATATATATATATATATATATATATATATATATATATATATATATATATATGTATATATATATATATATATATATATATATATATATATATATATATATATATATATATATATATATACATATATATATATATATATATATATATATATATATATGTGTGTGTGTGTGTGTGTGTGTATGTATTAACTTTTTGTGTCTATGACTGTTGATTAAGAATCTTTATTCTTTATAAATAAAATGAAGAATCTAATACAAAAATGTTTAAACACGCACTTTTGAACTTTTTTATGCGTAATTATATACCTCAGGTGGTATCTATAATAATTTTCATACCTTACAGCATATGTTTCACACAGAATTATACACTGTATTCTTGTTTTTATTGTATATCTCGCTCTACACATTACTGTTAACAAAACCGGTATAAGCCTGTCTTTTTTATATGATTGAATTTTTGTGACTTTTCCATGGTAACTTTTATAAAAGCTCATTGTCTGTTAGAACAAAATTAGTTGCATTTACTTAACCTCTCATTGAAAACCTAACTATTAGCTCGCACATTGGTGACCAGCAGAGTGTCAGCTCCCTCCTACCCTGCCCACTATGTTTGACAATGCCCACCACTGAACCTGCCTCTTTGGCAAACGCTGCCTCAAGGAAAATGTTTCCCTTTGCCAGTGGAGAAGCATTCACCTGGTTCCAGCGTGCTGACATCCATTTTCCCCTCAAGGCGTGACTCAGTCAAACACCAAATCAGATTACATTCTCATCGAGATCCCTGAGGACACTTTCCCGGAAATCTCAGATTAGCTGTGTGAGAAAGTTGATGCCCCTATTGCATACGACACCCTCAAACACTTCCTCCTACAGCAGTACTCGCCCTCATCATCCACCCTCATAGGCCAACTTTTTCAGTTTTCTATACAAATGTTGGAGGACCAAAAGGCATTGCTCGCCCTTAGGGAAATGACCCATATCTCTCGCCTGCAACCTTGCGCAGACAGCTTTCCCAGTGATCTTACCCTGCTTACCCAAACGTGTAAAAGCGACCATACCAGATGTCGATATCTTGCCCATGAAGGACGTTATAACCAAAGTCGATGCCCTTGGACAGCTACCTAATCATCATCAAGACCTTCACCAATGCCTCCACTCTTGACGAAGAGGAAAACTATTCAACATGAACTAAAGGCTGACATGAATGCAGTATGGCACAGATATCCACCCCCATGACATGCCAAAGTGGCAAAAAGACCACCCACCACCCGCCACTTGCTCATGCCCCAACCAACAACCTATACTGCCAATTACTGACACACATCAGCCGCACTTATGCTACTGCCCCTCCAGATTCACGGCTGCAGTAAGAAATTTTGGAGCGTTTGTCAGTGGCCAGGAAATGTTTGATTAGGTCATTGTTTGTGTCTGTGGCTTCTCCTGTCCCTATTTTTTTTTTTCTTTTCTTATGAGGCAGGTACAGGAGCAGGATTTTTGGTAAACACGGGTGCCTGTCATTTTCTTCTGCCAAGGATACTGGCAAGGAAACGACATAGTCTGTCTAAATTTGCAGTCGCCTGCTAATAAATCTGCGATCCCGAACCATAGTTATGAGATGCTGTTAATATCAATGGAAGTTTGTCATTATTGACGTTACATTGTCAATCTTCAGTG
This sequence comes from Palaemon carinicauda, assembly GCF_036898095.1. Lineage (NCBI taxonomy): Eukaryota > Metazoa > Arthropoda > Malacostraca > Decapoda > Palaemonidae > Palaemon > Palaemon carinicauda. The sequence goes on from NC_090736.1 coordinate 108,881,730, forward strand.
CATATATCGTATCACATTATCTC
>NC_090736.1:108884252-108889252 GCF_036898095.1 Palaemon carinicauda
ACTAACCCAAAGTACTTACGATATTTTCTCTGATACCTTTGTGGGTGATTTTTCAAGGTGTTGTATTCAAATATGACTCGTATTGATATATCGAATGAATTTATTCATTTTCAGGGTTGATATTTTTTTGTCAGATAATTACATCTTAAGAACTAGTTTTGTCTTATTCTATTATTGATTATCTTTTGATATAAAAGCCATCTTTATATCATCTACGTTATTCATGAACGTTTCACTGTGAAACATCAAGGAAGAGGAATTTGTAACCTACAATATGAATTTATTGAACTAAATCAATACCTAATTCAAATTACGGGTCAAATCATTGCTTCTAAACAGATGCATAGTCGATTGTTTTATAGTATTCGAAGAAAGAAGTCAAGCTCAACAGTTCTTGCAATAATCAAACACAACTCATCATAGAGGAAGAAAATTATTCTCTAAGTTTTCTGTATTGCCTTCTCAATTTTTTTCAGAAAAAAAAAAAATTCATTTGCCTCCTCCCTTTTTTCTGTTGATTTTAGAAAACTAACCTTTAAAAAGTTTAAGTATGAATTTTTACAGACCTGCTTATTTCAATTTTAGGAAATGAATATTCATATGCTTTTCTTATCGGTCATCTAAAATTGGAAGTGACGGGAATTCAACTCATAAGAAATGAATTAATATCATAAAACAAGGTTCAAGTGATGGAACAATGTTAGTTTACCAAAAGGTACCTTTTATTTCCAATTGTCCATGTATTTAGGAAAAAGGAAAGAAAAAAAAAGAAATATATATATATATATATATATATATATATATATATATATATATATATATATATATATATATATATATATATATATATATATATATATATATATATATATATATATATATATATATATATCAAATTTCATCTAGCTGTTATCATCAAGTTGATTTTAAGATGATTTTCTTTAATTGTTATAAAATAACAAGACTTACTGGACGCAAGGAAACGCTGCTAACACTAAAATCAAGGACCAGTGATCACTTTGTCATTTTCAGCCGTATTTGATTTATTGCCTCCTTGTCAACGGTCTTCTCCATTCGAGTTTGTTATTATAGTATGTACAGTACAATGTGGCATATGAAATCTCGAATTTTCCAAAAAAAAAAAAAAAAAAAAAAAAAAAACTTGGTGTCTTCTTTTCAATTATTTTCATCGTCGTATATTAGAGGGGAAGTTTTTTGCCATTTAACCTCTCGGGTATCAGGTCCTTTTCCTCATTAATGCAGCTACGTTTACCTTGCCATTATCACTTTCAAATTTTAGAAGATTATGCCTTTGATACAATGTTGTTTTTATAAAAGAAAATTAATTTTAATCTAACAAGCCTTGAAAATGGTTTGATGTTACACAAGGATACGTTGATGCAAAATAATGATGATTCGTTTACTTCAGCGCTTAAATTTCTATTTCCTTATCATTATTAATGAAAAATATTATCATATAATTGATGGTATTGTTAGTTTTCTCATCGTTATCACAGGCTTTAATAAGTAATAGTCTCTCTCTCTCTCTCTCTCTCTCTCTCTCTCTCTCTCTCTCTCTCTCTCTCTCTCTCTCTCTCTCTCTCTCTCAGAGTTTGTGTTTGCATAAAATTACTCGCCCCTCTTACATCCCAATTTCTCACCCCAAAAACATAAAAGTGAACAATGTAATTGATAATATCACCGTTATGAACAATAGAAATGACATAATAATTTTTAAAAGAAGCGAGAACAAGAACAAGATCTTGAGCATGGTCAAATTCATGATGTATAACATATCCTGATATATTTTTTTCTGGGATTTGTCAGTGTAGTCAAGTTCTGATTTCTTGTAACATTTGATGACTTTTTATGCTTTTAATTAGTTTGATCAGAGATAGATTGACTAGTAATTGATGAAAAATAACAAGTCATTGAAAGAATTAAAAATGGTAATTACAAGTTAAAATGGAATGCCAATCATTGGTGACAATTGACATTTAATATCAATTGTGTTATGATGACTGATAACAGGCCAAGAAGGACAGGTATTGGGTTATGCTCATGCTACTAATGCCTAATGATGACTGGAATATGTTATATTTACGGTTGAAGTAGGTGACTCCATAATCTATCTAAGTACCAGTGTTAAACAATTAAATAGTTCTCTCATTTTAAGTCCGGTAGTATTGATTTTATGGTTATCGTAGTTATAAAAGTCATATATATTTTTTTTTTCCAATATCTGAATGCTTCAGTGATTATTATTATCAACATTATAGGCCAAGCTAACACCGTAGTTCGAGAAGAAGAATGCTAAAGGTCAAAGGGTCACAAAAGGGAAGCTCACTAGTGTATAAAAAAAAAAATGACGATTATTTGTTTTTAATATCCGGATGACATTTGTCGTTGACCTAGAGGCAAATCGCTGAAATAAACATGGTAAGACATAACATAAATGAGTCACATAAAAGGCTTTAATCGAAACTAACTCCCTTTTCTTACATTGAGAGCATCATAGTATGCTGTTTTTTTGCATTTGGTCACCAACATGGCGCTACATAAATCAGGGACAAACAAGGAACTCAGACCATTTAGGCACTGTTACAGTTGAGTAGCTGATTTTTTTTTTTTTTTTTTCAAATCTGGAACTTAGAAATCAGAAAAAAAATTCATACTGAGGTCATATTCATGAAATAGAGAGCCAGCATTGGCAAATTAAATAAGGTTACCACTTCCTAATGCATATTATATTCTCATTGAAGGGAACACATCTGTTTTATACCATTTGTTATTCCTTGCACATACTCTGGTAATAGTATTTCATTATATGATTTTTCATCTCAGCAAAATATGCATAATTTATTTTGTCTATGATAAATTGATGGCATTACCCTGGAGGCAGTTGGGGGTCAAAGGTCAATGGCGTCAATGAACTTGTAGAAAGTTTGGGTTTTGTCATCACGCAGCCATTCTGATCAGACTTGTCTAAATAAAAATACATAAATGTTTTAAAAAAAAAAATATTTTAAAAAAATTAGTGTGTATTCTATGTGATACTTTAACACCTTGTGAAGGCCAAAAAGAACAATTCTGTGTTACGACCAGTATTATATTGATGTGAAACCGGCACCAAAACAGCCCGAGGAGTTCGTGCGGAAAAAGTAAAATGTAAGGAAATCAGGGTTAATCTAGAACGCATGTGTCATCCTTTAAAATCAACTTAATCTTTATGATCAACTCTCTACAGAAATGTAAAATCCATCTAGAACGCATGTGTAATTCTTTTTTAAATCACGGAAAATTTGTTTATGATATTTCAAAGCCAATCAATTGACCATCTACAGGAAGAGAAATGCATGAAAATCAAAGTCTTTTACCAAGATGACAAATTTAGATAACAGATGTATTTTAAGATGAAATACCCACGACATCACATGCTTTCTTGGTGACAAAAGTGTCAGGGGCAAAGGTATGCACTCTATCGAGTGACCATTGTAGTTCTTATATGGAAATATATATATATATATATATATATATATATATATATATATATATATATATATATATATATATATATATATATAGATAGATAGATAGATAGATAGATAGATAGATAGATAGATAATGTATATCATTTCTTTTGATTTAAACAGATATCACGCATTAGTTTATAATAATCTTAAATGATTTTACTATAAATACAAATTAATCGAGATATGTATTTTACTCAATAATTCGATATTCAATTTTACAATTAATTCCACGAAATATTGGATAAGGAACTCGAAACATATATTGAAAAGCATATCAGTAAATGTGAAATTCCAAATCATACTCTATATAAGATTCAATGATTACCATTCATCCTGGAATTATCATTATTAGTATTGTTTTAACGGTACATAGATCGAGGAGCAAAAATTGGATATCAAGATCATAACCTTCAGATAATGAATGGGATGGAGTAACAGACAAAAAATAAATTTGTAACAAACTGGATTAGAATAGAAATCTTTAGGGCCTTGATGTCCTGGTGGTAGCGTTCTCACCTGGTGATTTCCTGACCGGTGTAATGGTTTCAAGTTACCCCCAGTTTCAAACTACCCCCCGGTAACTTGAAACCGGTTTCAGATTACCGAGGGGGGGGGAGTGGTAGTTTGAAACCGGTTTCAAGTTACCCCCTCTGTTTTCAAGTTACCCCCTCATCAGAATGAAAAATAATTCATGTGACATCGCAAATATGTATCATGCATTTATTGCTGGTTTCGCAGCAGTAGGAAAAGTAGTTTACTAATTTATTATTTAAGACCAAATATTGTGTATTAGTGAATTATATGACACGTTAAAGTCACAGACTGTAATTTAAGGTTATGCAATAAAGGCGAGGTAAAATTTTATTTAATTTCAGTGTTCGTGTGATTGTTGATATTTTCGTATTTAAGACCTAACGTGTCATATAATTCACTAACACACAATATTTGAAGTTACAGACTGTCATTTAAGGTTAATGATAACGGCGAGGTAAAACTTCATTTTATTTTAGTATGTGCGTAATTGTTGAGATTTCTTTTTCTCTCTCTCTCTCTTTTTTTTTTTTTTTTTTTTTTTTTTTTTTTTTTTTTTTTTTTTTTTTTTTTTTTGTTATCTCCAATAGATTCCATTCATGTGCTTTAGGTGCATGAGCTTCGGACGGCAATATGCCTCGAGAAATTGACACAGAAATCACTCAGAATAAATGGTGTTGATTATTTTATCATTTATACAAATGCATGTACAAATATATATATATATATATATATATATATATATATATATATATATATATATATATATATATATATATATATATATATATATATATATATATATATATATATATATATATAAATATATATATATATATATATATATATATATATATATATATATATATATATATATATATATATATATATATATATATACACACATCTTTTGAACAAGGGCAGCCAATGCGCAGC
>NC_090736.1:108894252-108906752 GCF_036898095.1 Palaemon carinicauda
CTACTTTACCTGTCATCCATTCACTCAGCAATAAAGCCACACCCTCTCTCGCTCTTCCCCTTTCAATCCCAGACACTCTACCAGACATTTCACCAAACATCACTTCACCCTTTCCTTTCATCTTTGTCTCACACAAGGCCAATACATCCATCCTTCTACTTCTAAACATACTTCCAATCTCACATCTTTTACTCTCTATCGTACTACATCCACGCACATTCAAACACCCCAAAACTAGAGTGCGGGGAGCAGTCACTCTCCCCCCAGCTCCATCTCTTTGTTGCTGTCTCACAGGATACTTTTACAGGAGAGGGGGTTCCCAGCCCCCTCGTCCCGTCCCTTTTAGTCGCCTCTTACGACACGCAGGGATAACGTTGGCGCTATTCTAATTGTTTTATGCCCCCACGGCCACAATGGACATCATATATATATATATATATATATATATATATATATATATATATATATATATATATATATATATATATATATATATATATATATATATATATATATATATATATATATATATGTATATATATATATGTGTGTGTGTGTGTGTGTGTGTATACATATGTACTTATGATCAATATGTTGATTATACCTTATATAATATTTGCTTGCAGTATAATTATGAAATATTTCAAATAATGGAAAAAATAACTGTCAAAATCAAATTCCACCTCGTCTCCCTATCTCGGAAAAATATGCGCCTATGACTGGTACCGGAATTTCTGACATATATTAGCTAAGATATAAACATGAAACGGATAAAGGCTGGATATTGATAAACGATACCAATAGGTGGAACAATACATGTATATACATAGAACCTAATGATTGTGTTGACCCTGATCAAAAGCAATTTATTAATCTTAAATGATGAGATCCTGCGCAAAAATGAGGAGGGTAGTTTGAAACAGTGGGGTAGTATAAAACCGGTTTCAAATTACCCCCGGGGCTAGCTTGAAACCAGTTTCAAGTTACTCCCCGGTAGTCTGAATCCGGTTTCAAACTACCGGGGGGTAAGATTTGGAGGGGGTAATTTAAAACCGGTACACCTGTAATCGAGTCCCGCTCAAACTCGTTAGCTCCTTTGGTCGCTGTAACCTTACCGTCCTCGTGAGCTAAGCATGTGGGGTTCGGGGTAACCTTTAGGTCTACATACTGAGTCATAACCAACTATTGCCTAGTCCTCCTTGGTCTTAGCTTGGCTGGAAAGGGGGCTTGGGAGATGATTATATGTAATATGGTTAGTCTCTAGGTCATTGTCCTGCTTGATAAGGCAATGTCACTGTCCCTTGCTTCTGCCATTCATTAGCAGCCTTTAAACTTTAAACATAAAAATAAGAAATATTTTTTTTAGATAGTTAACATTTTTTAGAGAACACATTCATGGCTCTGAAATCCAATCAAGTGAAAATTCTAATGGAGAAAAGCTTATTTATTTTTGTTTTCCTTTTGTAAAAGGAGAAATTGATTACAAAACATTACTTGTGTATTTTATTTCCTATTTGAAGATTTAAGAACAAATATAGATTATTGATATTCTAAAGTTTAACTTTTTAAGAGGAAACACCGGATTCCCAAAAGTTATAACGTGAGCAACTTCAAGTCTTTTCCTTTTCTGGTCACGCGGGCAGTGGACAATGGACATCATTGCCTGGGGGAAGAAACTTCTTATTGGGAAGACGCTACAAAAGTTCTCACAGTCAATCTTTATCTCATGAAAAAAAAATCAGAGGAAAGACGTGCAAAATGCTATAACTTAATATTATTGAGTTCTGTGTTATTGCGTGCTTTTTCATTATATGTCAATGTTTCTTTAGATTACTTTTCATGATGTTTTTTTTTTCTTTTAATTCAATGGTACTTTGTGTATATGAATGAAACTATTTAAGGTTTTTTTTTACTTATTTTCACCATACTTTATTCTAGGAAAGACGCAAACGTACCGAACGAAAACCAATACTCTTGTACATATATAAACACGTAATCCTAAAGTGACCAGGGAAATCAATTCTATATTTCAAAAAGTTAGTGCAATGACTGCATATACATAAAATCTCTTAAGGAGTCAATTTTATGGACGAAGAATAATTTAAATGATTTTAATGCACATAGTGATTAAAGAAACTAAGTGAAATACCTTCGCATCCTTAAAGTAACTGAAATAGTCGGGGAAATAATCGACGAAAGAAATTTTACAATTAAATAAGTAACCTAATATACTAGTATAGTTAAAATTATAAGAGACATACCTGCTTATCAATTGAGTAGCTTAGGGTATCGATGCTACAGATGAAGAACAAATTAAATGATGAATATGCATAAAATTATTAAGGAAACTCAGTAAAATGTCTTCATATCCTTAGAGTTACATGAAATAATGAAGTAAAATGTTACAGATGAAAAAAGTAGTCGAAATGACATTTTACAAAAGAAAGAGCGTAAGGAAAATATCTGCATGAATGAAAAGATATGTGGAAGGTCTTCATATACGTAAAGTAACTGAGGGTGAATATGCTTTACGAAAACACCATGTGGAATTGATAAACATCCCACCTTTACAAATAAGGTAATAGAAATACCTTAATATCAAAGGAGTAAGTAATTAGGGGAGAAATATAGTTGAAAGATCGATATGTAATGGAAAAGTCATATTTTTTTTCTAGATAAGAATGAGAACGTGTAAATCAATTGTTTGCTATCAAACAAGTAAAAGTATATATGTGTCAACAATATATCATCATTTCAATCTTCTTTATAGAGAAATTTATTCATGAAGGAAATGTTGAATTTTGAATTTTTTTATGAATGTGCAGACATAGGATATGTACTTATTGATTCTTAACTTTATAACGTAGAAGAATAAGAATAAGAATAAGAAGCATCAGCTATATGCTTTTAGATCTGTTTTCTATATCTTTTTTTCGCGAAAAGGGTAGGAATTATCAACACTAAATTATATTTGTGAAAGTTAATTTTAAACTGCCATTTGGTTCAGACTTTGATTGATATAGATGTAAAATTCAGAAAAAGGGAAAAAAGGACAAATGGGCAAGTTATCATCAGAATATCTTGCTTTTTAGGTGAATAGTAATTATTTTTGAGGGGAACATTTGCTGCATGAGGTCATTAATTGAAGTCAAAGGTCAGTAAAGTGTCTTTTTTCAAAGTTTTACTAAAACAAATGTATATAGTACTTGCTATGCAGTGCTAAACTCACTGGAGTGAATACTTTTAATATTATGTAGCCTTTTTCAGTTTATAGATACATGGAATTTAGAAAAAAATTATCAATTATCCTAATTATGTGGTTTTTATATCAACAAGATATAAGTGGCCTTTCTTCATTAAATTTATGAAGAACACTTTTCTGCGTAAGGGGCTTTTTCCTTAAAAAGAAGAAAAGAAAAAAACATACATGTGCAATAGGGCTCACTACTCTAGAGAGGTGCCCTGTAGGCGGTCATCTTGGAAAAGATATGCAGATTTAAGGCGACAAATGGAGACCCAGTCTTCTTTCCACGAACATTTGGTAAGAACGCCTTCATTGTTCATCGGATCCCCTGGAAAGGGCCCACATAAAGGGGTGTTATCTGTTGCTTGCTGGTGTCGTTATGGAGGAAAACGTGGGATGCCTTGTGCAAACCTGATGTTAAGTGTTTCTTCGCTGGACCCTTGCAAGTCTGACTGCATAGAGTAAATTTTCCCACAATATGACTTAAGTATTGGAGATTATCAGAGGAGCTTATCCATGGAAAAATATCGCAAGGAATTACCAACGAGTCGCCTTATACCATTTCAATTGCTGAGACATCCAGGTTGTCCTTAGAAGTGGTCTTTAGTCCCAAAAGGATCCAGTGAAGCCAAATAAACCAGTTGGAATCCTTGCCTCAGGCCATCAAAGCTGCTTTGACGGTACTGTGAAAACGTTCAACCATAGCATTGGCAGCAGGGTTGTAGGCGCTTGTCAGACGTTGGAGAATTCCCAGCAGATTAACTAATGTCATCCAAAATTGAGAGGTGAAAGTGATACCCATATCAGAAGTAAGATGCTCAGGGATACCCAATTCTCGCTATCCATCCTGAGAGTAAGGCAGATGTACACGAGACGGACATTGAAGTTTCCATGGAAATGGCTTCAGGCTAACGAGTGGAGAGGTCAATGACGGTAAACAGGTAACGATGTCCTTGTTAAGTGAGAGGGGGCCTTCAACATCAACATGAACGCAGGCAAAATCCCCCTGAAGTTAAGGGAAACTGCCTACTCCTGAATTCATATGTCAATGTACTTTTGAGGTTTAGCATGAAGTACAGGTACAGAATCAATCTTAACCCTGGGTAAGTTAACAGGCCCCAAATTTGGAACCAGCAATTTTTCCCAGGTTTCATCCTGTTGCTTTGTCTGTGGCGTCGTTCTCGAGGTGCGCCGCATAAGACTTTGTTTTGATACAACAGGGGTAGGACGCATAAGTCGGAGTTTCAGATTATCGCGGAAATGTAGCTCTTTAAATATTTTTTGGTCTCAATTTTGGTACCAAACTGCTAAACTGTATTGAAATTTCAATTTCGTATGCTTTTACATTTCACTAAATATCTCAGAGTGATAATAATGAAAATTAAAGAGATTTTCACTGAACATTGGTGGAAAGTGTCGCTATGCAGTGATGTTGCCATCTTTGCGCTAGGCTGCCGGATGTTCAAGTATATAGGGGGAAAACTAAAAAAAAAAAAAAAAATCAAACTTTTCAGATTAGCAAAATGCAGAAGAAATTCCCTTCTGAGAAAAGACTCGACGAAATTTTGTAATCTCTTAGTGATTATAATAATATTGAGTGTGCTGATGACACGTGTTTTTATTAAAAATATGATGACGTGCCCCAGGTGGACACTATCGACCAGGGAAGTGTAAGCAATTTTTCCCACTCAGCACTCTCCTATTCGACCCCATCTAGCACTTCTTCGGATAGTGAGCCTCCATCTCACCTTTCTTCTCATTTTCAAAGCAAGAAGAGGATACAATTCCCTATGAAGAAGGTTAAGATCCCTGTACCATGCGACGATGGTGACGACAACATTGTAGATGACCCTCCCATGACCTTGACCCCCTTAAGGAGCCCGTCAGGGAAGGTCCCCATCTCCACCAGTGTGCCGTCAATCAGTGCAGTTGCACTGATTGATGGCACACTGATGTTGCCACCCCAGTGCCTTTTTCAAGTGCTACCCCACTGCCTCCAACAAGTGCCAAGCCAGTGCCTTCAACAAGTGCCACCCCAGTGCCTTTATCGAGTGTCACGCCAGTGCCCATTTTCACACCTGTCACAGATTTGGTGTTTTTCAGCCTAGGACCTTGAAAATTGGCATGAATGCTGCCATGCCATTCAACTTCATTGTGCAGTTCACCAAAGTTACTTATGTATAATGTAAATATTTTCTACAGATTATTTTCTATATATTTATACTTTTATATACTTATTTTTCTATATTGTCCAAATTAAGTATTTAAAATGATTGGTTTTTAATTTACTCCTAACATAATATTGAGGAATAAATATTGTGCCTTCATCGAGTGCCACGCCAGTGCCCATTTTCACACCTGTCACAGATTTGGTGTTTTTCAGCCTAGGACCTTGAAAATTGGCATGAATGCTGCCATGCCATTCAACTTCATTATGCACTTCACCAAAGTTACTTATGTATTATGTAAATATTTTCTACAGATTATTTTCTATATATTTATACTTTTATATACTTATTTTTCTAAATTGTCCAAATTAAGTATTTAAAATGATTGGTTTTTAATTTACTCCTAACATAATATTGAGGAATAAATATTGTGCCTTCATCGAGTGCCACGCCAGTGCCCATTTTCACACCTATCACAGAATTGGTGTTTTTCAGCCTAGGACCTTGAAAATTGGCATGAATGCTGCCATGTCATTCAACTTCATTATGCACTTCACCAAAGTTACTTATGTATAATGTAAATATTTTCTACAGATTATTTTCGATATATCTATACGTTTATATACTTATTTTTCTAAATTGTCCAAATTAAGTATTTAAAATGATTGGTTTTTAATTTACTCCTAACATAATATTGAGGAATAAATATTGTTAAATAAGAAACTTAAGGATTTGAAATATATTTATTAATAAGGAAGTTGTATGGTCTGAAAGGTGAGGTCTCATTTATGGTACCACATTGGTAATGGCGTACCCGCTTTGGAACTTAACCAACCCAGGGTTAAGCATCCTTAGTAATGCCATGCAAAATTAAATTTGTCTTCAGTAGTTGTGCAACAGATCTGTGCACGGGATGTGAGGGACATTAAATAAAATCAAACACCTGTCTTTGCTTTGGGGAAGGTATCCACAGTATGTCTTACCAGTACTGACGTCACAGAGGAGTATGGCGTTGGAGTCGTCGAAAGGGATGTCCTCCCAACAAAACAATATGCAGGATGTCCTATATGCTTGTTACAATGTATCTTTTCATTTGGCATCAGCCGAGACATTGTAATCCAATCCCATGGGAATGTAGGCCACTGTGTTTCTTTATAGGGCATCAGCAATGAGATTCATTTTCCCAGGGACATGTTGAAAGGTACAATTGTATTCAGCAACTACAGAGAGATGTGGACGTTAACGAGAGGACCAGGCATCGGACAGTTGAATTAAGGGAACTGTTACCTATGCCTTACATTTTTCTTTTCTAATTACTCAAAATACACAATTTCTATATGTTTTAAACATAAATAATACCTTCATCATATAAAAATTTATTACCAAAAAGCAGGATTTAGTACATTTGTCTCAACTAATATTGCACCAATCTTAAAATCCAAACTTCTTCATAAATCGATTAGTTCTGTGACAGATTTTCGATTTTCCTTTTTATCTTTTTTAAGGATTTTTTACCTAATTTTCTTCGTCTACACGTAAAATAATCATACAGAGCAAAACGAAAATGAAATCGTGAACGAGTTTTATTCCTCTTTTCAATGGTGTCTTTCTCTGTAAACTTGAACAATAAACAAGTGAGAAAATGTACTTAAGTGTGAATAAGTAAGTTTTTGAGTTAGGAACCTCCAAAGATTTGCTATAAATTTGTGTGTTTTTCCTAAAAAAAATAAAGATATCATTATTATGATAACCTTACTTTGTACTTTTACTGTTTATTCCTACATGAAGGCTTCCTAAAAGAGGTATTTAAGCTCCTGGCGTAAGGATGTCATGAGTTGTCAGTGTCCTCTCATTATTGCCTAAGATTTAGTTAGAATGTTCCAGCTTTGTACTCAATTTCATGTTTCCCTCTCTATTTGGTTCTTTTTTGTTGTTCTCTGCTTACTTTTTCTTCTTTCTATGACATTAGGTAACACTCGCCTTGCTATAAAGTTCACAAGGACGCTGTGAAAACACAATGTACAATACGAACTACAAGTAAACAAACACATGCATTATAACTTCTATACATCTTTGGAAACTCTGGCTGTTCTTCTCCTAGATCGTAGTTGTGTTCACCTACTCTCTACTAATGCCTTCCATTTCTTTCAGACCTATGAGACTTCGAAACATAACTGAAAAAATTACTATATATATATATATATATATATATATATATATATATATATATATATATATATATATATATATATATATATATATATAAGTATATATAAACATATATATATATATATATATATATATATATATATATATATATATATATATATATATATATATATATATATATATATATATATATATATAAGTATATATAAACATATATATATATATATATATATATATATATATATATATATATATATATATATATATATATATTATATATATAATATATATATATATATATATATATATATATATATATATAATATATATATATATATATATAGAGAGAGAGAGAGAGAGAGAGAGAGAGAGAGAGAGAGAGAGAGAGAGAGAGAGAGAGAGAGAGAGAGTATGTATATATATAAATATATATAAACATATATATAAATATATATATATATATATATATATATATATATATATATATATATATATATATATATATATAGATATATATATATATATATATATATATATATATATATATATATATATATATATATATATATATATATATATATATATGTATGTAAATATATATATATATATATATATATATAGATATATATATATATAATATATATATATATATATATATATATATATATATATATATATATATATATATATATATATATATATACACAAAAAAAACACACAAAGACAGTCATGCAGACAACACAGTAAGGTTGACGTCATCATTTAAAGACCACTATATTTTCATTATATGTAAAAATAATTGGCTGAAACTTCTGGAGAGCATGTATGATATGTTTCTGCATACATAGAAACAATGAAACTGTTTTCCATTTTCTAAATTTTCTATCTCAAAAACCATAGTAGATGGTACCCATAAGGCTTGCACCAGAGGCATGTGGTCCGTGTGAATGACAAAGGGCGTACCTTCCAAGAAGTGGCAAAAGTGAGGGACACCCAAGTGCATCTCCAGTAATTCGCGGTTGAAGGATGAGTAGCTGGATTCTGACTTGGACAGTTTTCTACTGAAGAAGGCCAATGGGTAGGGTGAGCCGTGAAGCTCCTGCTCGAGTGCTGCCTAAATAATGACGTTGCTGGCATCGGTGGAGAGAAGGAGAGGTGTATATGACATGGAAAAAAGGAGAGCACCAGTATTTGATAAGGTATTCTTCGTGTTGCAGAAGGCCGCTTACTGAAGGAACCCCACTTTGAGCCTTATGGCTTGCCCTTGACGGAGGCATAGAGAAGGGCAAGAGTGGCTGTGATGGATTGCAGGAAAAAGTGACAATAGTTGATCATGCCCAAGAACTCTTGAAGTACTTTGAAGATCAAGGGCTTGGGGAAGTTCTGAACACCTGCTATCATTTCAGGGAGCGGGTGGACTCCTTTAGGAGGGATATGGTGCCCTAACAACGATACTTTGTTAGGGCAAAAGGTACACTTGCACCGGACTACAAGACCTTTCTATTCTAGACAGTTGAGCATGATGTGTAGATGATGGACGTGTTCCTCATTGGAGGAAGAGAACCAAAGCCTATCGTCGACATAGACACTTACATGTGGCCCCAGCATTACGAAGGCACAAACAGGAGTAATTGAATGGGAGTGTACCATAGGGGGTGGTGATGGCTGTCTTGCGGATGTTTCTCTGTTCATGAGATCCTGAAAATACCCCTTCAGGAGGGTGAGCATGCATATGACCTTCACTTTTTGTAAGTAGGAGGTCATGTCAGCAATGTTTGGTAGGGAGTAGTGATCTGCTTCTGTCTGCATGTTCAGGTGCCTGTAATCCCCACACGGACACAGCAAACCATGTTTTTTTTTTTTTAGGACGATGTCTAAGGGTAACCACCATGGGTTGGAGACCTTTTGACAAGTGCCCATTTCTTCCATTTTGGTGAACATTTGTTTTGAAGGTGCCAAACGATCCGGTGCCAGAAGTTTGAATCTCGCAAACACTGGAGCCCATTTGTCTTGTTATGGTAATAATCAGGAGGTGGACGTATGTATCTGTGGGTGTGGTGATGTGGAGAGCAAGGTTGGAGCTGGGCTGGTTGGAGAAGAGTCGGGGAGTATGAATCCGAGTTGACTAACCGGCGGTGAGTGACATTAACCAGAAGTTGGAAGTGGGAGAGGAAGTCGGTACCAAGGATTGGCAATACGATGGCAGCCACGAGAAACTTTCAATTATATTTGGCACTACCAAACGATGATGTGAGGGTTTCATAACCAAGGGTGGGTATTGCAGATCCGTTTGCAGTTACCAGGGGGATGTCAGCAGATTTAGATAGACTACCTCATGTCCTGAAGAGTGGCCTTGGCAGAAGAGGATAACAAGCACCGGTGTCTACCAAAAATCACACACCTAAACCTACAGCATGTGAAAACAAAAGATTAGGGACAGGGGAGGTATACTTAAACATTTTTTGGCCACTGAATATCATTCACACATTTCTTTAGAGCAGCCCAGAATTAAGAGGAGTAGTAGCATAACTGTGGCTGATGAGCATCTAAAAGTGGTTGTAGAGGACATTGGTTGGGCGTGAGCGAGTGATGGGTGGTGGGCAGTTTTTTTGCTGCACCAACACGACACGGGGTGGGCGTCTGTGTCTTACCACATTCATGTCAGTTTCAGCCCATGTTTAATAGTTGTCCACTTCGTCAGGAGTGGAGACACTGATGGAGGACTCTAAGTGGCTGTCAATAAGGGCGTTGACTATGGTCGTCAGGTCCTTCATGGTCAAAATATCAACCTCCGGGATGGCAGCACATACAGATTTGGGTAGGCCCCGTATCCAAAGGGAACAGAGTAGATTCTTTTCATGAAGAGAGCTGTGTGTGGTACGTGGAAGGGGAGCAATACTGGTCATTTCCCTGATGGCGAGCGAAGCCTTTTGGTTCCTCAACAGTTGTTGAAAGAGGGGAAAAAGGTTTGCTATGCAAGCAGCTGGCGATAGCGTGTACGGCTCCAGGAGATATGATTTGAGGGTGTCCAACGTTATTGGCCTGTCTATTTGCTCACACAGACACTCAGAGATTTCCGGTATAGTGTCCTCAGTGATCTCCGCGAGAACGTAATCAGCTTTGGTGATTGACTGAGTCTCTTTCTTGATGCAAAACTGGATTTCAGCCCGCTGAAACCTGGCGAACGTTCTCCATTGGCAAAGGATACTAGTTTCAGGGGCATGTCGTTGATAGTAGAGTCAGTGTCTGAGGGAGGCATCTTCTAACCGTAAGACACAGCCGTGAGAGAGCTGTTCACGCTGGGGTCACCAATGTGCGGAGGCATCAGTTATTTAATAACTAAGAAGCGGGGTAAATGCAACTTATTAGTTTGGACGGAGCGTGAGAATGTATACAAAAAATCCCAGTCAAGAACGGCACAAAATTCCAACACAATGATTCAAGAACATACAAGCAAAAACAGGATATTAGCACAAGGAGAGAGCGATAACGATATTATACAAAAAAACAGAAATATGGTTACACTATTCACTCTAAAGATGAAATGGAATATAGATATTGTTCAGTAAAAAGAAGTGAATTTTACTAAAACTTTGGAAAATACAATATATTCACGTACCATGTACATCTTCTTGGGGATAAATGCCCTGTTTGCCTATTTAAACTTTCAGAAATCTGCAGCCTCAATAGAATACGTGGCACTGTCTATGGCAATAAATTATTACTGTTATTTGCAATGTCTGAATGAAGATGATTGTGCACTTATAGTTCCATTATTTAACAATACAGGCTTGCAAAATTTTATCCATGATTGTGTAATAGCTGATACATATGTAACCTTATAGTATGAAATATCTATATAGTTACGAGAGGGTTGGGGGATTAACATACATTGTACTTTCTAACGAAGGACCTCATTCCATAGAATGAAGTAAAAGATAAAGAAAACAACACCATTAAAACATGATAACTGTTGTTCATGATAAAGTCTAAGATACCAAGTACAAGTAGTTGTTTTACATTAGTGCTATATCTAATATTTCAAATTTTCTGTAATAAACACTTATGAAATAAAATCAATAATATTTTTTTCTGCCAAAGCCTTTTTATACCAGAACTATGGATCCAGATCTTCGCTAAAAGCACCCACAAGAGGTGACTATTGATTTATGCATTATATGCCAGCAGATAAGCAGAACTGATAAGACACTTCCAGCAGAAAGAACGAGGGTTATCATCTATCAAAGGAGCTACAGATAAGACAAAAAACATTTTTGAAGATTACCACGAGACTGTTAACAGGCTATTAGAACTATTTGCTGACAGTGCTCTACCCAATCCATGAACAGGCATAAACAATGTTACTCAAAATATATACAGACAACTAACATAAAGGCTAAGCTTGAACGCAAGCAACCCATTCCACAGCATAAAGGTGACAGTGGGGTTTACCATGCAGGAACTTCAAGACATTCATAACTACGAATTCGGTCAATTCCAATGTAGTGGAAATTATGCTTATTTGTCAAATTGATGACAACAGACTGGAGATGAGTAGAATCTTTACCATGAATAATAGATGAAGAACTTAAAAAAGCCAAAATATATTCACAAGGCATTTATCCATAGAGCTGACGTAAATTACCTAATTGCAGTAGAATGATGCTACCATCAAAATTGCCCAAAAGGAAGAGAGTGAAACTAAATCTGCAACTCATAGGTATGGTAACTGCATGGAACTAGTATGCACTGGCTCCCCATGGCGTTATAACAGATATGGTTGGTTCTCCAGTTGGGACATCTGATCAGGCCTTAATTTCATTAGTGGTGAAGACTGAACAGACTGTCTCTAATGTGTCATTCTCTTGTAAGTTTTATTGAGAATCTTAAACAAACTGGAATAGCATTTTGAGTGATCT
>NC_090736.1:108911752-108934252 GCF_036898095.1 Palaemon carinicauda
ATGTATTCTGCACAAAATAACCCTTGTAAGAGAATGTTTTTGATAACTAATTAGTTATTTCTCTTGATAAATATTTTTGTTGCACTAAACTACAAAAGAGCTGGGAATCCGGCTTTGATATAAGATGCACTCTCATGGACAGGATAAAACTCTTCCCCCTGTACGGTTTGAATATAAAAATATAGAGATGTATGGTCAATCTTTTTATACTGGGGTGGAAGTTAATCCATTTTTATGACTCAAGGAAGGCAAATCCCTTTCAAGCTCTGCGGTGCCTGAATGGAGAAAAGTCACGTGGAATTTTTTGAGCAAAATCAAAACACTTATAAAGCAATTTTAAATACGATATCGACGGATGTTTGTTGGTAAAGAGTTTTATATGATATACAAAAAGAAGATAAATATTATTTTCTTCATTATCATTATTATTGCTGGTAATTTTGCACTTCTTCTTCTTCTTCTTCTTCTTCTTATTATTATTATTATTATCATTATTATTATTATTATTATTATCATCATCTAGGTTAATGTGAGTAAGGGTTAGGTTGGATAGGGAATGTACGTATGGGCCAGGTTGTGAGAAAAGTGAAGAAGAGCGGAATGAGTTCTGGAATGAATTAACTAGGTGTGTAGAAGACTGGGTAGAAGGAATTATGTAGTTGTCATGGGTGACTTAAATGCTAGAGTGGGCGCTGGAGAGGTAGAAGGTGTCATTGGGAAGTATGGCGTACCAGGTGAAAATGAGAGTGGTGATATACTGGTAGATATGTGTGTTGAGCAAGAGATGGTGTTAAGTTCTAGTTTTTTCAAAAAGAAAGATATTAACAAGTATACATGGGTGAGAGTGGCAAATGGATGAGTGGTAGAAAGGGCATTAATGAATTGTGTTGATAACTAAAAGACTGTTTGGAAGATTGAAAGGCGTGCATGTGTTTAGGGGTATGGCTAACAGTATGTCTGATAATTTTTTGGTGGAAGAAAATATGAGCTGTAGCAAAAGAGTGGGGAAATAGAGTAGGTGGATGTAAAAGGGAGCTAGTAAAGGTTGAAGAGCTAATAAAACCGGGGTAAAAAGTATTTATCAAGAAAGGTTGAAAATGGCATATGATGCAGTGAAAGTAAGAGAAACTGGTAATTTAGAGGAGGAGTGGAAGTTAGTAAGAGAAAATTTTGTTGGGATTGCAACTGATGTGTGTGGCAAGAAGTTTGTTAGAGGCAGCATGAGGAAGGGCAGTGAATGGTGGAATGAAGGAGTGCAGGTAAAAGTGGAAGAGAAAAAGAGGGCTTTTGAAGAATAGCTGCAGAGTAATAGTGTAGAGAAGTATGAAAGATATAGAGAGAAAAATGTGGAAGTAAAGCACAAGTTAAGTGAGGCAAAGAGGGCAGCTGACCTGATATGGGGTCAGGGATTGGGTCATTCATATGAAGAGAATAAGAAGAAGTTTTGGAAAGAAGTGAAGAGAGTAAGGAAGGCTGGCTCAATAATTGAAGAGACAGTGAATGATGGAAATGGAAGGTCGTAAAAAGGAGAGGAGGCAAGAAAAAGGAGGGCGGAATATTTTGAAAGTTTACTGAATGTTGAGGATAATAGGGAGGCAGGTATAATTGCTGTTACAGGTGATGAGGTGCCGGTGATGGGAGATGAGAATGGGAGAGAGATTACAAGAGAGGAAGTGAGGAGAGCACTAAATGAAACGAGAGTAGGAAAAGTATCTGGTATGGATGGTGTGAAAGCTGAGATGTTGAAGGAAGGGGGTGTGATTGTACTTGAATGGTTGGTGAGATTGTTTAATATGTGTTTTGTGTTGTCAATGGTACCAGTAGATTGGGGTTTTGCGTGTATTGTACCACTATATAAGAGTTAGGGAGATGTGCAGGAGTGTTGTAATTCAAGGGGTATTAGTTTGTTGAGTATAGCTGGAAAAGTGTATGGTAGAGTACTGATTAATAAGATTAAGGATAAAATAGAGAATGCAATCTTAGAAGTACAGGGTGGTTTTAAAAGAGGTAGGGGTTGTATGAATCAGATTTTCACAGTTAGGCAGATATGCAATAAATATTTACCAAAACGTAAGGAGGTGTATGTTGCGTTTATGGATCTGGAGAAAGCGTATGATAAAGTTGATAGGGAAGCAATGTGGAATGTGATGAGGTTATATGGAGTTAGTGGAAGGTTGTTGCAAGCAGTGAAATTTTCTACAAAGGTAGTAAAGCGTGTGTTAGGATAGGAAATGAAGTGAGCGATTGGTTTCCGGTGAGAGTGGGGCTGAGACAGGGATGTGTGATGTCGCCGTGGTTGTTTAACTTGTAGGTTGATGGAGTGGTGAGAGAGGTGAATGCTCCAGTGTTGGGACGAGGATTGAATTTGGTAGTAGAGAATGACTATGAATGGGAGGTAAATCAGTTGTTGTTTACGGATGACACTGTACTGGTTGCGGACGGAGAAGAGAAGCTTGGCCGATTAGTGATAGAATTTGGAAGGGTATGTGAAAGAAGGAAGTTGAGAGTTAATGTGGGTAAGAGTAAGGTTATGAGATGTATGAGAAGGGTAATTGGTGCGAGGCTGAATGTCATGTTGAATGGAGAGTTACTTGAGGAGGTGGATCAGTTTAAGTACTTATGGTCTGTTGTTGCAGCAAATGGTGGATTGGAACAGATGTACATCAGAGAGTTAATGAAGGATGCAAAGTGTTGGGGGCAGTTAAGGGAATATTAAACAATAGACGGTTGGCCATGAATGTAAAGAGAGTTCTGTATGAGAAAGTGATTATACCAACTGTGATGTATGTAAAGGGGTTGTGGGGAATGAAAGTGATGGAGAGACAGAAATTGAATGTGTTTGAGATGAAGTGTCTAAGGAGTATGGCTGGTGTATCTCGAGTAGATAGGGTTAGAAACGAAGTAGTGAGGGTGAGAACAGGTGTAAAAAAATGAGTTAAAAGCTAGAGTGGATATGAATGTGTTGAGATGGTTAGGCCATGTTGAGAGAATGGAAAATGGCTGTCCGCTAAAGAAGGTGATGAATATAAGAATTGATGGGAGAAGTACAAGAGGAAGGCCAAGGTTTGGGTGGATGGATGGAGTGAAGGAAGCTCTGGGTGATAGGAGGATAGATGTGAGAGAGGCAAGAGAGAGTGCTAGAAATAGGAATGAATAGCGAGCGATTGTGACGCAGTTTCAGTAGGCCTTGCTGCTTCCTCCGGTGCCTTAGTTAACTGCATAGGTAGCAGCAGTAGGGGATTTAGCGTTATGAAGCTTCTTCTGTGGTGGAAAACAGGGGAGGGTGGGCTGTGGCACCCTAGCGGTACCAGCCGAACTTCGTTGAGTCCCTTGTCAGGCTGGGAGGAACGTAGAGAAGAGAGGCCCCCTTATTTGTTTCATTTGTTTGATGTCGGCTGCCCCGCAAAATTGGAGGATATGCCTTGGTATTTTTATGTATTATTATTATTATTATTATTATTATTATTATTATTATATTTACATCCAAAGATTGAAGATATGAATAATACAGCCTATATATATATATATATATATATATATATATATATATATATATATATATATATATATATATATATATATATATATATATATATATATATATATATATATATGTAAAATTATATATATATATATATATATATATATATATATATATATATATATATATATATATATATATATATATATATATATATATATATATATATATATGTAAAATTATATATATATATATATATATATATATATATATATATATATATATATATATATATATATATATATATAAAAGGCAATTGCCTTAATGGCGCTCAAGTATCTCCTAGCAGAATCCTCATATTTTTCAGGTTTTTTTTTCAAGTTTTGTGCTGTGGTTAAAGAAAAATTAAGCTTATTTTTTCTTATTTTTTCTTATCTATTGTTTCGACAAACCTATGCCGTTATCAAGTGGTCATTGGTTGAAATAAGTTTGTAATACCTTTTTTATATGGGGTTTTAAAAAGATTATGATTAATTGTTTTGAAAGTATATCTTATAGATTTATAAATATTTGAAAATTTCCAAATGAAAAGATGAAATATTTCACTATTCGGAGATCCTTACATACTAAAGAGGATAAGTGCTGATTGTATATATATATATATATATATATATATATATATATATATATATATATATATATATATATATGTGTGTGTGTGTGTGT
Source organism: Palaemon carinicauda (assembly GCF_036898095.1). Lineage (NCBI taxonomy): Eukaryota > Metazoa > Arthropoda > Malacostraca > Decapoda > Palaemonidae > Palaemon > Palaemon carinicauda. The sequence continues at coordinate 108,915,960 of NC_090736.1, forward strand.
GTGTGCGTGTGTGTGTGTGTGTGTGTGTGTGTGTGTTGTGACATTATAAGCCTTGGCTGCTGCTACCCAAGCTTTATTCAACTTAAACTTCAGTAGATTATTCCCTGAAACAACCATGAACATAATTAGCAGACCCCATAATAATTGTAATACAAACTATGTTACATCCTCAAAGTAAATCTAATTAAACCAAATAGATACAAATGGAATAAACAAAAGGAAATACAAAAGAAACAGAGAATTACTTGATAAGTTGCTTTGACTGTCCCTCCATCAGGTAAGTAAACAATGTATGAAAAGATCACCAGACAAACGGTTCAGAGTGAGGTATGAAAGAGAAAAAGGACAAAACAATATTATAACATTCTTCCCCTCTAGATATAAAATTGGTTACATCACTTCATAAGTAATCAATCCCACCCATATCTGTTCGGAGCCCTTGACACCCGGGTTGATCTACGTACTGGAGGTGTTGCAGCCTCTGTTCTAATTTCAGCTTCTGGGTGAAGTACCATACCTTCTGGAAACTCTTGATGGGTTGTTGTGGGTGACACTGGAGATTGAGATGGTATGGCCTCTGGTGACGATGAAACAGAAGGTAGTTCTTGATTTTCAGAAACAGAATTATCCCTAGGGCATGGGGCCAAGTCACGTAAGGAAACCGTTGACTCTCGTCTGCTGGGATGTCTAATGTTAGCATATGTTGGGTTAGCAGATAATAGTTCAACTTCATCTACTAGGGGTTCATTTTTGCTTGTTCTGACAAACTTCCTCAATAATACCGGTCCTGACGACATAAGCCACGAAGGCAGAGAGCTCCCCGAGGATGAGCGGCGCGGAAATAAAAAAAAGCGTTCATGGGGTGTGACATTAGTTGCTGTCGACAGAAGGGATCTAAGTGAATGTATCACATCAGTGAGTACTAATTCCCAGTGCTGATCGGGAAGATTTCGAGACCTGAGTGCCAGCTGGATTGCCTTCCATACAGTACCATTGAGCCGCTCCACTTTCCCATTACCGATTGGATGAAAAGGGGTAGTTCGATTTGTTGCAACTCTGTTCTGTGCGAGATAGGTTTTGAGCTCCCTGGACATGAATGAGGTTCCTTGATCCGAATGCATATACTGAGCATCCCACACAGGCTGAATATTTGTTCTAAGCACTTAATCACTGTAGTTGTGTTCATGTTAGGACGCGGAAAAGCGAAAGGAAAACGAGAATATTCATCAACCACAATAAGTAGATATGGGTTGCGCGAGGCCGTCGGAACTGGTCCTTTAAAGTCAATGCTTAATCTCTCCATTGGTTGTGTCACCTTGATGAGTGTTCCTTCTTGGAATTTGTAGAATCTTGGTTTCAATTCTGCACATATTCTGTAAGAAGCACAGACCTTCTTACGTTCTCAGTGGAAAAGGGAAGATTTTTTTATCTCACAAAGTGCAACAAGCGAGTCACTCCTGGATGGCACAGATTCCCATGTCGTTCAGTGAGGGTAGATGACGTAGAAACCACGGAACCGCAAAAAGCTCGGGTGAAGGCATCAGGAACCACATTCTCTTTACCGGGGCGATAACGTACTGTATAACTGAATGCTGCAAGTTCCATCCGCCATTCCTGGATCTTATTATTCTTAATTTTAGTGCGTTTCCTGTTATCAAACATGAAGGCCACAGAACACTGGCCTGTAACAAGATCAAAGTGTTGTCTAGCAAGAAAATGACTCCACTTACATACAGCCTCCACGATAGCCATGGCTTCCTTCTCTACAATGTGATAGTGAATTTCACTTCCTTGTAAAGTCCTAGACATAAAGGCCACAGGCCTGCCATTCTGGTTGAGTACTGCTGAGACTGCTACTTCCAAGGCATCACATTCGACCTCAAAAGGTAAATTTTCATCTACAGAGTGTAGCGTTGCTCCTTCAAGTTCTTGTTTGAGTATTTCGAAACCCTGCAAAGCTTCTTCATCTAAAGGAAATTTCTTTACTCTTGCCAGTGGTTGAATCTTAGCAGAAAAATTCTGTATCCATTTAGCGTAATAAGCAAAGATACCCATTGCCCCCTTTAAAGATCCTTGACTAGTGGGAGGTGGTAGTTCTTGTAGAGGCCGGAGTCTTTCCATGTCAGGCTTTATTACACCATTCCCCACACAGTAGCCAAGAAAATAATGTTACGCACAGATTTAATAGTTTTAGTAGCATTGAGAGTTAGGTTCCTCTTGTTGATGACCTCAAGAAAGCGCTGCACGTTCTGATCATGTTGTTCTTGAGTGTGTCCAGCAATAGTGATATTGTCCAAATATGGGAAAGCACCTTGTAAGTTTTCTTCTTTCACCAACTTATCCATAGTTCGTTAGAAGGCTGCAACTCCATTGGTAACTCTGAAAGGTACTCTACAGAACTGGTACAGGTGTCCGTTGGCTTCAAAAGCTGTATACTTCTTGTGTGCTTCCTTTAGTGGAACTTGGTGGTAAGCTCTTTTCAAGTTAAAAGTCGAAAATACGCAATATGTTGAGAGTTCATTAACCATGGTGTCAATCCTTTATAATGGATAAGCATACAGTTCTGTAAACAGATTTATAGTTTGCAAATAATCAACACACATCCTTTTCTTATGCCGATTAAAGGAATCCTTAACCACCACAACTTGAGCTCTCTATGGTGATATGCTATCCTCAATAACACCCTCAGCCAAAAGACGACTAGTCTCCTTTTCAATGAATTCTTTGTCATCTTTACAGTAATGTCTTGATTTAGTGACAATAGGCTTACAATTAGGTAACAAATGCTGGAAAATAGAAAGCTCATCCACAGCAGCGGCTGCCAGCGAACAGTAGGGGTTAGCACCAGATAAGTTGAGCACTGGTTTCGGCCCACCGTATTCAATAGTCACTTTCTGATGCTGCTCTTGGAAGTCCTGACCAAATAATACTCCTGAACATAAATCCTTCATTACTGCTAGACGCGTGGATGGATAAGTTTCTCCATTAAGATGAAGAGTCAAGTCTACATTGACATAACCTGGAGAGTTTGTATGCAAAGATTTCTGTGCTAAAGCAACGTCTTTATCAGTGGGATGTATTAGTAGCTTTAATTCCCATGCTACATCTTCATCTATATAACTGTCATCAGTGCACGAGTCGACAAGGGCTGTCAACTTCCGTCCTTTAATTGTTGTTGAGGTAGGTGCCCGATAGAGGCTCTGAGGAAAAGAGGTACCAGCATTAGCCGCAAGAACAGATGACTGTGAGGGATCAAATACTGTAGCTGTTGTAAATTTACCTCCATGTGTAGATTTAGACAGGCACGCTTTTGCAAAGTGCCCCTTCTTGCCACATTTATTGCAAATGGAATCCCGAGCTGGACAGTGTGTACGAATATGATAAGGACCTCCACAAAAAAAGCACTTTCTCTTCATGGACAGAGTTGTCGCTAATACTTGTTCCAGCAGCTACCTCACAGCTCTCAGACGTTGTTCCACTCTTCACATGATCATCTGTAATAAGTGCATGATCCGATGTAACCACAGCAGCAGTATGCCCAACATGAGGAAGCATGTGACTGTAAAAACTAACATTACGTTGGGCTAGGTCTAAAGAGTAAGCCTGGTCATAAGCTGCCTGTAAGTCTAGAATTTTATTTTCGAGAAGAAGTTGCCGAATCATAGGTGAGGCCAGGCAATTTATAAAAGTATCCCTGATCAACTCCTCTCTGTATTGTTCTGCACTAACTGACTTTAAATTACAGTTCTTACCTAGTTTACGCAATTCTCTGAGAAACTCATCCAATGTTTCCCCTGCCTTTTGTTGGCGAGTAGCAAGTAAATATCTGGTGAATATTTCATTAGGTGCCTTAAAATATAACTTTTCCAACGTGGAAATGGCAGTATCATAATCCACACACTCCTCAATGTATTCATACACATTATGACTGACATAGTTCACGAGTGTCCTTAATTTATTTGGTGCCCTTTCACCACATTCTTGAATAAAGTTGGAAAACGTCTTGCGCCAATGCCGCCATTCCTTTGCTGCAGAAGGGAGGCTAGGGTCCAGATCCAAACGGGCAGGATTCAATAGTTTCTCCATAGTATAAGTTGAATAAATTGTTGTGACATTAAAAGACTTGGCTGCTGTTACCCAAGGTTTATCCAACTTAAACTTCAGTAGATTATTCCCTGAAACAACCATGAACATAATTAGCAGACCCCATGATAATTGTAATACAAACTATGTTACATCCTCAAAGTAAATCTACTTAAACCAAATAGATACAAATGAAATAAACAAAAGGAAATACAAAAGAAACAGAGAATTACTTGATAAGTTGCTTTGACTGTCCCTCCATCAGGTAAGTAAACAAAGTATGAAAAGATCACCAGACAAACGGTTCAGAGTGAGATATGAAAGAGAAAAAGGACAAAACAATATTATAACAATATGACTACTTATAATATTTATTTTGTGGATTTATTTCAAGTAAGATCATTTTTAATAGTTCAGTTTGATAGTCGAAGTGCTTTTAAGTGTAGAAGTACAGAATCAACGCAAAGGTTGAATATGGAGATATATAGGGATTGTTAAAAATTATTAAGATATTTTATTCAATTGATTAAACAGGCAATATAGTGGTAATTAGTGAACAAACGAGTTGTTTACGTGACGTTACAATGACATCAGGTCACGTGGTGTTCTTGACAGTGAGGAAGATTGTCAGAGGGTTAGTCAGCTGATTGGATTCTTTGTGATTAGATTATAATGGTGGAGTCTCTCTTTTGTCTTCGTGTTGGGTTGTATGTTTGTCTAGTGTTGGAATTGTTTGTATTATGCTAATAAGCAGATCTCTGGTACAGAAGGAAATATAGAGAAGTAGAGATAGTGTGAAATAGTAAATTTAACAGTGGTAGCAGAGCATGGTTAGTCGTAAACCTTGGCAACTCTAACGACTGTGTTAGTCGTCAGATTTCTTTGGCTAGTGATAGGGGAAACGCTAAAGAGTCAAAGGAGTTACAATGGAATTGGAGTAGGGAATTTCCAAGGCTTTGTGGTAAACATTCAGAATACAAAGGCTAGAAAGGTCGATTAGAGGATTGGTTGATAGTATGTGAGTATGATGTCAGATATCCAGGTATAGAGATTAGATTGAGTTTGAGAAATAAAGGTTTTAAAACTACTTGAGGGATGTAAATCAACGTTGATGTTTATTTCATGTCAAAGGATTATCCCTTTTGGTCGAAGTCTTATTTCAGTGAAGGTAATGTTATATAAATAAGATGAGATATATATAAAGAACACAACAATGGATAACTATGGGAGTATGAGGGAGTGGTTTTGTTTGGTTTTCAGAATCAGCAGGTATTAGAGTGTAAGTATGAATAGTCACAGAGTTGGAGATAAAACAAAGTATATGAGGAGGTGGAAGATACTGGTCAAAAAGATAAATCCATAGGCTGAATAGTCACTGAGAAGTTAAAAGGGTGGGAAAAGATATGTAATACCAGATTGTTTGTTAAATTCTTTGAAAAATAAATGCCAAACTGGTAAAAAGATGTTCCTAATCATATGCAGAACTATTGAAATTGTGCTTGACAATCATCAAATTAAAAGCATGGAATTGCTATATGTTATATGTGGCACCAGTATTTTTACAAAGTGATCAAACCACATTGTGAAGGAGTGGTTTATGGAATTTGGAGAAGACAGTTTATAGGTTGAAAGATGTTGCGAAAGCATGGTATTGTAAGGTGGCGGGTGTAGTGAAAGGGCTTTGGGGAAAGAGAAGTTGACTGGAGTTAGACACATTCTATTGGAAGAAAAATAAATTGGCTATTATATTATGCTCTCATATGGATGACGTTTGCTATGGGGGAAATAAATGGCACATGGAAGAGACATTTACAAGGCTAAAGGAGAAACTTAAATTGGGTGATCAAGAAAGTAGGAGTTTTAAGTACCTAGGAGTAATGGTAGACCAAAATAAAAGGAGGGTTAGTATCAATTAATGGGAATATGGTAATTTTGTAAAGAAACCAGAAGCTAGACAATATGCTGTTAACAAAATACTAAGTCTGATGGAACTAATATAAGTAAGTCTTTGGACAGCTTAATTGGATATCTTAGCATACAAATTCAGTAATATCTTATAATTTTAGTGAATTAATTAAGGCATTTAATGATGGTACACCACTGGATATTAGAAAATTGTTAAAGTAGAAAGTAAAGCTAAAATTATAAATGGAGAGGTGGTATTAGATGAACTGCAAGAAGATTATATATATATTCAGAAGTATAAGTGGATTCATCCTTTTCGTAAAGGCCTAGGAGCGTGTGAAGCCCGTCTTACAATCTCCAATGCTGTACAGAAATCCCTTGATTATGGTCAGAAAACTCATATGATTGGCCTTGATTTCAGTGCTGCCTTTGACCGTGTTAATCATGAGGCCCTTGTTTTCAAACTAAAGCAGTTGAGAGTGGGTGGGTCGTTTTTGAGCTTGATTATTGAATTTTTAAGTAATAGACCTCAAAGATTTGTTAATGGTCACCATAGTGAGTATAGGAATGTGGTATCTGGTGTTCCTCAGGGTAGTGTTCTTGGCCCATCACGTTTCATCTTATATACAAATGACATCTGGTTTGGCATAAAAAACAAGCTTGTTGCATATGCAGATGATGCTACAATCTTTGCATCAATTCCATCTCCTGAAGGTAGATCTGAGGCTGCTGAATCCCTTAATGATGATCCAGCTAAAATTAGTGCATGGTGCAAAATATGGGGTATCAAGTTGAAACCTAACAAAACTCAAAGTATGATTTTAAGATGGCCAAGGACAGTGGCCCCTCAACACCCAGGCCTTAGCAGTCATAAGGTTTCGTTTACTTTGTATGAGTCCTTTAAAATCTTAAGTGTGATTCTGGACAGCAAATTTACTTTTGAGAAACACATTAGGTCTATGTCTTCTTCAATTGCACAAAAGATTTGCTTATTGAGAAAGTCTTTTAAGATTTTTGGTGATCAATATATTATGATGAAGTGTTCTATTTCTTTACTCCACCTTTTTTTCGATTATTGTTCTCTTGTATGGTCTTCAGTTGCTGATTCTCATCTTAAATTATTGGACAGGAAATTACTGTCTGTTAGATTTCTTATTCCTGATCTAGGTATCAGTCTTGGGCATCGTCGTTCAATTAGTTCATTATGCATGTTGCATAAGGTTTTTCATAATTCTGATCATCCTGCTCGTAATACTAAGCAGGCAGTTAATTCTCATAATCAGGCCTTGTCCATTATGAATCTCAATACCACACAGTAGTCTAGAAGTTTTATTCCAGCTGTGACCAAGTTGTGGAATGATGTTCCTAATCGGGTAGTTGAATCTGTAGAACTTGAAAAGTTCAAAATTGTGGCAAATGTTTTATGTTGAACAGGCTGACATAAGTCTTTGTATAGTTATATATGAATTATCTGTTTCGGTGTTGTTAAGGTTTTTTAGAATATTTCATTTAAATTTTACATCAATTCTTATATTGTTCATTTATTTTGTTGCTTCCTTTCCTCACGGGGGTATTTTTCCCTGTGTGAGCCCTTGGTCTTATAGCATCTTGCTTTTCCAAATAGGGTTGTAGCTTGGCTTGTAATAATAATAATAATAATGATAATAATAATAATAATAATAATAATAATAATAATAATAATAATAATAATAATAATAAAGATGGTGATACGCACTTTGGTTATATAATATCTTTGATACATGGTAGGAGGGGGTGTCCTATATGGTGGAAGTCTAGAAAATTAAGAAGGGTAGAAATATATATTATTGAGTCAGATTTATTAAGCACGGAAGAGGTGATAAAAGGTTAGGTTTAATTTATTTCACAGGTTATGTGAGGAATTGGTGGGAGAGAAAAAATAAAGACACTAGAGAAAACAGACTTTAGAGCGCTAATGGCAGCCATTAAATCAAGTACTGGGTTTAGTGGTAAAAGCCGTTAAGATACATATTGAAGCTATAACAAATAGCTGATGTACTAGCCAAGGGAGGGTTATCTGAGGGAACCATCAAGGCATAGGTGGAGAGTAGAGATATGGAGGAGAGTGAGGGAGGAAGGTTGTATAGAAGAGACTATTGTTGGAAAGAGATGTCAGGGGAGGTGAAAGAACTGTAAATGATTAGTAAGAAAATTTATTTTGATGATTCATCTCAAGTAAGATCATTCATAATAGTGCAGCAATATAGCTGTATGATTACTAAGTATAAAAGTACAGAATTATTGGTAAAAAAGGAATAAATATATATATAGAGAAGGTTGTGAGAAAAATATTAAGAGATTTGTTTCCATTAAGTAAATAGGCAAAACGGGGATAATTTGTGAGAAAAACGAGTTAATCAGGTGACGTCACAGTGATGTTAGGTTCTGCAGTGTTGTTAATAGGGAAGGACATTGCCAGAGCGGCAGTAAGCTGATTAGATTCTTTGTGATTAGATGATAATGGTGATCGCCATGCTCTGTTTTCTCTGTATTGATTTGTATGTTTTTCTATTGTTTAATTATTTGTTTTGTGTTGCAATTTAGAATAAAAAAGGAAATATAGAAAAGGTAAATATTGAATGAAATAGAAAATTCAACATAATATACAAAAGACGAATGTGCACACGTAGACACAACATCTCATTTGCACCAGACAGATATCCATATCGCTTTCTGCTTGCTTGAAGGGAACGTATAATTAGAATAACTTTCGATATTCTATGTTGATCCTTGGAGGGGGAAGCTTAGAGCTTTAACTATTATAAACCTGCTATAGTTTTTCTCTTTCTGAACAATCTGGGGTCCATTACTCAATACTTTCAAGGATGGCTTCCTATCATGGTTTATTTTCCACAGATTTCTGTGGACCAGCATACGTCTTTGGAATGTCGTGGTAGTGAGTCTCATATAGTCGTTTTATTCATATTTAGACATCTCGTAGCATGAAAAGACTACATTGAACACACTACCAAGATGCTTCAAAGACATATGCTGACCATCAGAAACCAGGGGACAAAAAAACAATTCTATATTGATGTCCACGACCGGAAACTACCATCAGTACAAAAGATTAGTCAATCATCATCCTCATTATCTCCTCCTACTGATATTGACACAAAATGCCACGATTAGATTTTGAGAGTGTTCTTGATCTTGAGATTTTACTTTAATACTTCTCCATTCATCATCACCAAATTCACGTTTCATAATCCTCAGCCATGTATGTCCTGATCTTCAAACACTTCTATTATCTTGTGGATCCCAGTTAAATGTTTGGCGAACTAATCCCTTTTGCAGAGTGTAAAGAGCATGCCCAAACTACCTCAATCTACTCCTCACTAGGATCTCATCCACATATGGCCCTCGATAAATCTAGTGAAGTTTCATTTTTAATACAGGCCTGCAATTTAACTCCCAATAGTTTTCTTAGGGCTTCGTTCTCAAATCTACTAAAACTGTTGGAGATTGTTATATTGTCATACCAAAACTCATGTCCATATTGTAATTTTCAACTCACGAAAACTTTATATCGCCTGACTTTTATATGTAATTTCGGGCGATTTGATTACCACACTTTACTCTAACTACCAATTTTCTGGTTTGTTTTTTCAAGCTTCTATTAAACTCCGATTCTAAAGACCCGGGATTTGAGATCATAGTACCTAAATATATAAATGATTCTAACATCATAAATCCTTTCTCCTTCCAATAACATTTCATCTTGTATTGTATATTCAATTATCATAATTTTTGTCTCTTCCATTTTTCTTGAACCCAACCTTTCTGTGATGTTTCATACATTTTGAACTGTTCTATGCATTATAAAATCCATGAGAAGGATAGACAATATAGGTGACCGCACATTCCTTTATAGTACTCCGCTGTTCACTGGAAATTCTTTTGAATGGACTCTACTAACATTAACTTTGCATATTTTATGCTCATGAACAGACTGAATGAGATTTACATATTTAAGAGGAATTCCATAATAACCAGGACTCTACACAAAATTGGCTTGTGCACACTATCAAAGGCTTATTCATAGTCCACAAATGCCATCAACAGTGGATTTCTATATTCTGCATATTGTTGTACAAAATGTCTAGAATTAATCAGTACCACTTCTATCTTTTCCAAATCACGCTTAATAATATCTCAGCTTTTCATCAATTTTTTCTCTAGTCTCTTTAGAATAAGCATACTATATATTTTCATGAAAACTGATGTAAGTGTGATGGCTCTTTAATTATTTTAATCAGTTAGGTCTCCTTTTTTAGCCAATTTCACCAACACTCTTAATTCCCCTTCGTTAGGTTTTGTTACTTCATGCCATATTCTAAAAAAATCTTGTAAGTATTCTGAGGTCACTTAATTTTCAGCCTGTACCAACTCAGCACTTATTTCATTGTAACCAGGGACTTCCAATCTCCTGAGTTTTTTTTTTTTTTTTTTTTTTTTTTTTTTTTAATGATAGCTAGGACTTAAAACACACCGAATAAATTCATGGTCACAAATTCTTCATCAGCTTCAGGTATATCAATCAAATCCTTCAGGGCACCAGCCACCCCTTAAGATACTACCGCTAGTGAGTTATGGGGTCCTTTGACTGGCCAGACAGTACTTCATTGGATCCTTCTCTCTGGTTCACTTTCCCCTTGTCTACACATACACCGAATAGTCTGGCCTATTCTTTACAGATTCCCCTCTGTCCTCATACACCTGACAACACTGAAATTACCAAACAATTCTTCTTCACCTAAGGGGTTAACTACTGCACTGTAATCGTTCAGTGCCTTTGGTAAGGGTAGAAAAGACTTTAGCTATGGTAAGCAGCTCTTCTAGGAGAAGGACACTCCAAAGTCAAACCATTGTTCTCTAGTCTTGGGTAGTGCCATAGCCTCTGTACCATGGTCTTCCACTGTCTCTTGGGTTAGAGTTCTCTTGCTTGAGGGTACACTCGGGCACACTATTCTATTTAATTTCTCTTCTACTTGTTTTGTTATAGTTTTTAAAGTTTAAACAGGAAATGTTTATTTTAATGTTATTACTCTTCTTAAAATATCATATTTTTCCTTGTTTCCTTTTTTCACTGGGCTATTTTCCCTGTTGGGGCCCCTGGGCTTATAGCATCCTGCTTTTCCAACTAGGATTGTAGCTTAATAATAATAATAATAATAATAATAATAATAATAATAATAATAATAATAATAATAATAATAATGTCCTCGCTAAAGTGTTTCATCCAACTTTGCATTTCTTCATCTTCTGTTTGTATCATATATCCATCTCTCTTTTTCAGGGCAATATGGTTCTTATTTGCCAGCGTGGAGAGTTCATTGATAATTCTAGTGCTAATCTTACACCATATTCACTCCCTGAACTCAGCTTTTTCAGCCTCATCTGCTTTCCTGTCTAAATACCCTCTCCAGTCATTTCTGGCTTCTCTTTTGACTTCACTATCTAGACTACAATAGATGGCATGTTCTACCTTGTAATTTACCTTACTTTGTCGAAAACTTTCAACAATACATTTCTGTCTTTGGCTCTTTTTTTCTTTTATAGTATTCCACTTATTATTTGATACCCATGTCTTTCTACTCGTAATTACATGTCCCAAAGTTTCACTACCCACTGACTGATTTATATTATTAATATCACACCATTCTTCATCAATTGTCTTATCTTCCTCTCTCAGTCTCTAAGACTGCAAATCAAGTTTTACATTCAATTGCAAATGTTTCTCTGTGCTCATCTTCCAAAAGCTTAGTTGTATGAACCTTGGTATTCCATTAACTTTTCGGTTGGGTGCTTTCAGCATTACTTTCAGTGTGGAAATGAGGAGTTGACAATCGTTACCAATATGTGCACCTCTATAGCTTCTTACATTTCCTTAGAGTCCCCTTTCTCAATTCTCTCTTTATTAATAGTTGTGTGATCTATTACATTTTTGTAATTACCAGATGGTTAAGTCCATCTATATTAATTGATATCCTTGTGCTGGCAAAGAGTACCTCCAATAACAAGATTGTTTGTCGAACAGAAACTTATAATATGTGCTCCATTTTCAGTTGCAACTCCGCCAAGACCCTCAACACCCAACACATTCCCTAAACCTAGATTATTCGTTCTAACTTTAACATTAAGTCATCAATCACAACTTTCATCTCTCTCTTAGATTTTATCCATTACACTCTGCAGTTATTCATAGTATTCATCTTCCCTTTCTTCTGGGGAATCATTCGTAGGTGCATAACAAATTATAAAAGCCCTATTACAATGCTTTGATTTATACTTTTTAAGTAACAATATATATATATATATATATATATATATATATATATATATATATATATATATATATATATATATATATATATACATATATATGCATATATATACATATATATATATATATATGTTTGTGTATACATATATATATATATATATATATATATATATATATATATGTATATATATATATATATATATATATATATATATATATATATATATATATATATATATATATATATGTATATATATATATATATATATATATATATATATATATATAAATATATATACATATATATGTATATATATATATATATGTTTGTGTATATATATATAAATATATACATACATATATATATATAAAAATATATACATATATATGTATATATATAAATATATATATATATATATATATATATATATATATGCTTGTATATATATATATATATATATATATATATATATATATATATATATATATATGTTTGTATATATATATATATATATATATATATATATATATATATATATACATATATATGCATATATATAAATATATATATATATATATATATATATATATATATATATATATATATATATATTTGTATGTATATATATATATATATATATGAATATACATATATATACATATATATACATACATATATATATATATATATATATATATATATATATATATATATATATATATATATATATATATATCCCTTGGTCTAAGCTTTCCCTACCAATTCCATTACGTGATTCACTTACGTCCAAAATATTTCATACATTCATTCTCCACTTGCTGTAACTTCTTAATGTGATTGATGGTTCTTCGATTCTAATTACCATTTTTCATATATTATTTACAATTTATAAGTCAGGAGATTCTTATCACCACGTTACTCCTGGGACTGGGGCCATTATGTCATCTTTCCATTAACTGATGAAATACATTGAGGATTCATTGGCTTGATTCATTAAAGGATACCCAGTTTCTTGTGATGCGCAGTGTCTATCTAACTAAGGCAAGTGAGCCCTGTCAGCCCATATCAATACCAATAGGATCATCCACCAGGCATCGGGAGTAAAAGCCGTAGATACGACTTGTCTCTCACCTTATTTCCAAATTTTTCACCCTGCTGCCAGTAACTTCATCAAGATTTAGGGAGCATTTTCTCCACAGCCAAAATTCTCTTTACTACTCTAGGTTGTTAAACCACTTATATAACCGTTGGCAAACATGGATTGCTAAAATTTACCGCCCAACATGGTATATCAGTCAATACCACTTTCCAGTTCTGTTTAGTAGCATCGTTATTATCATCATCATTGTACTAACAATTATCCAAAATAGTAAATACTTATATCGCAGGATTCTACATCATGAAAACGAATCCTAACCTAGAGCAGTCATTTTAATTCTAAACAGTTCCAATAATTTTTACCTTCATTCTATTATCATTCAAATGGAGTGGAAGAGCAACCAAGAGCTTTCAATATGAAGGAAAAGAGATATCAAAGTAGGATGTGCTGCCCCCGACAACAAATATATATATATATATATATATATATATATATATATATATATATATATATATATATATATATATATATATATATATGTATATATATATAAATGTGTGTTAGTTTTGTATGTGTGTGTTTCCAAAGATCATATTAGAATGAATAGAGAAAAGCCTTTTGATTCTATCAAAACTTCCTCAGTATTAATAATCCTTCAGAGACAAAGAAAAGATGAATTATATTTTAGAATTTCTAAAATATCTATACTTAATAAACAGCAATTATAAAAGATGATTAGAATAGAGAAAACACATATAGAGGGATGAAAATTGATATTAGTGAAACTAAGATAACGTTCAATGAAAAGGTAGAGAGACAACAAATAATGGCTATGGACGAACCACTCACAAACAAGCCAGGTAGCTTTTTTGGGGATTGGAGTATTGCTTTGTAAATATCTGTGTGTATGCACGTACGTTTACTGTACCATATGCAATGTAAAAAGACCTTTTTCAGTATATCAGTCCTCTGAAGAAGTAACACGAAAATAGTCAGGACTTAATCTTATAATTTATATTTTACTATTCCTTTTGGTACATATGTATATATATATATATATATATATATATATATATATATATATATATATATATATATATATAAATATATATGTATAAATATATATATATATATATATATATATATATATATATATATATATATATATATATATATATATATATATATATATATATATTTATACATATATATATATATATATATATATATATATATATATATATAAATATATATATATATATATATAAATATATATATATATATATATATATATATAAATATATATATATATATATATATATATATATATATATATATATATATATATATATTTATATATATAGAGATAGATAGATAGATAGATATATATTTCTGTATATGTATGTATGTATATATATATGTATATATATATATATATATATATATATATATATATATATATATATATATATATATATATATATATATACATAGGAGTGAATCTGCAAGTGTAAAAATCAATCAAATGCCATAGCTAAACAATTCCTCCCCCCAACAAGCGACATTAGATTATATCGACAGTAGTCTTGCTCAAGTCACTGATGGAAGAGAAAGTTGTTTTATGTATTGCTCGATGGTGTAAAATATTCATAAAAAAAAAAAAACTTAAATGAATTATACTGGCTTTGAGGACACTCAGTTAGAGAGAGAGAGAGAGAGAGAGAGAGAGAGAGAGAGAGAGAGAGAGAGAGAGAGAGTGAGAGAGATAAAATCGTTTGCGTTTACTGTAGTTAATATATCGACTGCTATTTAAACTAATTTTCAGACAATCATCATAATCAAAACTTTGATTTGATTGATTATGCAACGCTTCTAATAAAAATCATTGTATTATATTTCCAGAATCGCCACTGTATTTTTCAAATACTAGATTATCTGCTTGAGATACTCGTTGGTCTTTACATATTCATGGATTGCAACATTTCGTAATACCTAAGGAACTTTGCTGCAAAATACTTCCCAATTATTCAGATTCAGGAGGATATGACATCTCAGTCTATAGTCCCATAGGGACGTTACCTTTATTCGCCTATTTTCTTACATTCCCTTTAAGATGAACTTTGACGTTGCGCCGCCTGTGTTCGTGACCAGGAAAGGTTAGTATTGACATCTGAGCCGAAATTTTAAATATATACAGCAAAATCTTTTCTATAATGTTAATTTAGATTTTATAGCAAAAAAAAAAAAATTAAATCGCTTAATAATTACCGTTTCTCTTTTGGGTGTTTAAAAGCTTTGCTTCCTAAGAATCCTTATATTAATATTTGCTGTGTTTGAAATTATACTTCTTATCAAGTTCTGTAGTCCTTCACATACCATAAGACTACCAATTACTGTATAGTGCTTATTATGAAGTGGTATGTAGGATAATCTTTCAGTTCGCTTTAAAATCAACCAATATATTTCGTTAACTGACGTAATGGTGTAGTAATGTAATAGAAACTTTATTAAAAAAAGAAAAGAAAAATATGAGTGAGTTCTTATTCATGAAGGTGTGCTTCGCAATCCAGGTTTTCTTCTGTTCCGATAGAGATTGCTATGATGAAGCTTATATTAGATTGAGAAAATTTGAATACAGTGCCCCACCTGCCTCTTTTTCTGAATCCAGCTAATGGATATCTTTTCTTGGCTTCACACAAATTCCAATTGGTTCCAGGTTGGAATGGTCAAGTGATGGGGTTCCTCTTGCCACACGGGAAAAATTTTTTTTTGGGACGGATAGAGAGAAGTAAGAAACTAATATTAACTGCCTAGGAAAAGCACTGGAGAGGAACACTATTCGTTTTAAAAATACCAGAATGTTCAATAAATAATTGAATAAATATTGAAAGGAAAGAACGCAGATTTAAAAAAAAAAAAAAAAAAAACCTAACACATGTCACGAGATAGAGGACGAATCTCAGAAAATAAAATCTAAAGAGAGAGAAATTTTCAGGACTATGTGTAAACCTTGGCAGTTAGGTGATCACTGAGAGACGAGGAGAATGCAACTAACTCTATTTCGAAGGAGCATGAGTTTATATGAAAGCCGTTCCAGGCAAGGACCGCACAAAAACTTAAACAAAATGATACAAGAACGTAGAGGCTTAAACAGGTTATCAGTGTGAGGAGCGAGCGGTAAGGATAATATATAAAATAACAGAACTGCTGTTACAATGTACAAGCATGTGTGATACACGCGCGGTTCATGGCTCCTCCCATAAAAAAAAGGTATAATGTAGGCGGGTCATCTTGCGGGGAAATACGGAGGTTTAAGTCGATCAATGGAGACCCAGTCTTCTTTACCACAAGCATTTAGTAAGAACGCCTTTGTTGTTCAAAGGATCACGAGGAAAGGGGCCGTGTAAGGGGTGTTAGCGGTGCCTTACAGGTGACGACACTGAGCAGGAAAATGTCCGATGCTTTGCGGAAATCACTCGGTATTTGTTGCTTCGCTGGGGGATTGGAGTAAATTTTTCTGCAACATGAACTAGGCCATGAAGATTGTCGGAGGAGGTTGTCGACGGAAAAAAATCAGTAGGGATGACCAAGATGTTGCCATATACCATTACAATTGCTGAGACATCGAGGGAAGCTGGCTAAACCTGTTGGAGTCCTTCCAGCGGGACATGAAAGTAGTTTTGTGGATGCTGTGAAAACTTTCAACCATTTCTTTGGCATCAAGGTTATAAGCAGTTGTCTGATGAAGGGTTATTCCCAGGAGATACACTAATGATGTCTATAATTGAGAGGCGACACCAGATCAGAAGGCTGGGGTCACTCCGGGGTCACCAATGTACGGATCTCTAGTTAGGTGATAACAGAGAGACGAGGCAAATACAACTAACTTTATTTCGACGGAGCATGAGTTCATATACCAGCCACTCCAAGCAAGAGCAGAACAAAAACTAAAAAAAAAGGTTCCAGAACATTCAGGCTTAAACAGGTTATTAGTGCAAGGGAAGAGCAACAATGATAATATAAAAAAAAATCAGAAATATCGTTACAGTGTATGAGATTGTGCAATAAAGATGTGGTACAACTCCAAGGAGATTACACGTCAACTGTGCCGTTCAGTGATAAAAAGGAAAATGAAACATTTGTTTGAAAGATATTTTACTATTTTGTCTTCTCCTTTCCCTGCTTAAGGCATCAGCAGTAAGAGTTGTGGGTTAACTATTTCCTTGATAGGTTGAGGAGATAGTATGGCAATTGCTCGAACAATCTGAACTAGAGTTTCAATGATAACAGTATAGCAAAATGAAGATAAACAACAAATGATAGTTATGGACGAGCCTTTAGATTTTTTAAATGAATATATGTACTTAGGGCAGTCAGTAAGTATTTCTCACATGGCACAAGACCGAAATTAGAAGCATAAGTACGGGATGGAGAGCATTTGATAAACAAAATGAGATTGTGAAAATGCCACTTTCTCTAAAATGAAAAGCATTCAATGAGATGGTCCTACCAGTATCAACTTATGCATCAGAAACTGACCTGCTATACGAAAGACCAAGAACATAAGCTAGTTATAACTCAAAGAGCCATGGAAAAAACAATGATGGAATTAACACTATAAGACAGAACACAAACAACATGGATACGAGAGCAATCTATAGTAGAGGATATTCTAACAACTTGTAAGAAAAAGTAATGAACATTCGCAGGACATATGATAAGAATGACAGACAATATATGGGCCTTATGAATAACACAATGGGTCCCTAGAGATTGTAAAAGAAGTAGAGGAAGGAAGAAAAGATGATGGATCAACGTACTAAGGACATTTGAGGGGTAGTCTGGCACAAGAAGACCATACACAGACGCAAGTGGAAGGA
>NC_090736.1:108941752-108951752 GCF_036898095.1 Palaemon carinicauda
ATCCTAAGAACTATATTGCTCCTCTACAAAGAATACCTACAAAAACGAGCATCATAAGCTCATAAATATGTAAGAAATCCCAAAGACCTCCAGTGATATTGACGTCAATGGGAAACAAAAATATTCGCGAAGATGTATCACAAAAAAATGGTTCATTGCTTATTTTGTAATATGGAAAGAAAGTAAAATGAAATGTATCGGAATCTTCTGAAAACGTGTATTTCATCACTTTTACTTTCATGTTAAGTCAGTGTGAACTACATTGTGATAAAATGTTTAATTGCCACAAAAATGCATTCTATATTCATAACAAATTACATTTCCTACGGTTGGATAAATGTTTCTTCCTTCAGTGACGAATAGGAGATTTCGAAATTTGCAACTTAGGAAAATCTATTAAAACAATAACACTCAAATGGTGTTATGCAGATGGCAAAAGTTATTTCTCTCTCTCTCTCTCTCTCTCTCTCTCTCTCTCTCTCTCTCTCTCTCTCTCTCTCTCTCTCTCTCTCTCTGACACTGAGTATGCTATCTTTAGCGTAATGTAATAACTTCTCAAAAGAAGATATTTCTGTATAAACAAATAGGTCTGTTTAAACAGGTTTTCCTAATTACTCATTTAAACTAAGAAAATACATATTTTTTTTTCTTCCATAGTATTCTTTTAAACCTGGGATTAATAATCCATCATAGCATAGCGTGTATTTCCTCAAATAATACTTCTGATAATACTGTAGGGGACTATAATGAGAGAGGATACTCTGACATAATGTATAGCTTCTTGTAAGATGGCCTTTTTAAAAATTTAGATTTTTATATATTTCCCTAAACTACTACAATACTAAGCAAATTTCTAACTATATTAAAAAAGGGGGATATTCATCTTTCTCTTTAAGGGTCTCCAGTAAAACGTTAAGGATAAGGACAACAATTTATTTATAAACTCTAACCTTTATGGATTATATGCTTTTTTTACATTCATGTTTAAATATTATAGAAGAATCTATATATTCCTGTATACATCTCATAAAAAAGAAATAAAGTTTTATGCTGTTGATAGGACAATACATATGCAGTCTTTTCGTCCAGTCTTTTTGTCTTTTTTGGTCCAAAGTATTTATGTCCACAGTTTTTGGTCCAGAGTCTCTTTGTCCAATTATGTCCTTGTCAAGCATCTTTGTGTTCAATTTCGTCTGCATTTCTCGGAAAACTTTTTGGATTTTTATACAATAATAAAACTTAAAGCATACAAAAAAAAACATAAGTAATTTTTTCCATATTTAGCGTAGACATTTACATTGAAAATTACAAATGCATATATATATATATATATATATATATATATATATATATATATATATATATATATATATATACATATATATATATACATACAGATATATATATTTATTTATTTATTTATTTATTTATTTATTTATCTATTTAATGCGGACATTTACATTTAGAAATGAAAGAAAAGAAAATATCTTTAAAGATATTATAGATATTTAGAAAGATTTGAGGGTTTCTGCAACAGCATTTAAAATGTCTTTTTTTTTTTTTTTTCCTGAGTCATAATGAGCTACCAAAGTTCGTAAGTGTTTACTGATTTGGGTATATTTTTTGTTTATGTACTGTATACCTTCGCCGAACGCGAATTACCATTGATTGAATCAAGAAAGTTTCATTATCCAAACATTTATCAGCCGCCAAGTATTAGGATTAATTGAGCCTATAGAAAACTTTAATGAGGAATGGTATCCTACCAAACCGTTATTTGTTCTGGGGAAGTTATGTACAACTCTGTCGTTGACATTCCAAAATTTCATTAGAATTAACGGTTCGTCTCTCTTCTTCTCTGAGTGCCACGACTACTCACTTCAACCATGTAGACTACATCAAAGTAACTAATAAATTCTCCAGGAATTTCATCTTCATCTGTGATCTCGTCAGTGTTACTCATCATCAGATACTGAAAGAAAGGCCAATGCCCAAAAGTATCTTATTTTCAAGCAAAATTCAGATTCAGATTTGGCTCACAATCCTCAATCCGATATAAGGATAGCCCAAATTGGAACAAATATCTTACTACTGAGAAATTCAGAAAGACCGAATTGAGTAGTCTATGAATGGCAATTTCAAAGCCTACTCTGAGATCACTTTGATTAACCAAACAAAAGGTTGCACAACTTTACTTTTTATAGATATTCTCTATGGTGTCTTTGATTTATCTGACAACAAAGCATATGGTAGCGAAAAAATTACTTTCTGAAATTTTCTAAAACAAAGCATTTAGTTACACAAAACTTTTCTAACAGAAGCCTAACTACAGAAGAATCACTGGATTACCCGGACACCGAACTCCTGAAGTTTTAAATACAATATTGTACTAACTAAACCGACAATAATCATGGATATTAGATAATTTAACTACACTAATGGACTAAATGGACAGAAGAAAACATGGACATTGGACTAAAAGTCATTAGACTAAAAATCTCAAGGATAAAAACACGGTGGACTAGAAAATTACAGGTCAAAGAGGTGTTGGACCAAAGGAAGTGGACTAAGAGACATTAGAAAATGTGACGTTGGTCAAAAAAGCATATAACGAAAGGTTCGACGTAATTTACATGTTATAACCAATTTTGCGACCGGTGGCTATTCGCATTTCGTTGTGAATTCTAATGAAACCTAATCCGTCACGGCACATTTGAGCGACGTATCACATACCACGGGGCACCAATCGACTCAATACATGCACCATAATATTTCCTAGGTGCTGGTGTATCAAACAGTAACAACCCCAAAACGATCATCTCCTGGGCTTTACATTTCTTTCGCCAACAATCTCGAGAAAGAAATTCTGGATCTAAAAGCATGCCATCGCATACTTTTATTTCCTCCAATTTTGGATGATCATGATGACCATCCATTTGCCTTATACACCCAAGGAAACGTTCATAGCAAATTTGGTTTAATCTTTCTGTCAGTAGGCAGTCAATACTATGAGAGCCTTTAATCATATTAAACAAAGCAATGGTATATTTATTAGATAGCCATTCCTTTCTGGAACTTGCAAAGGAATTTCATTATAAAACTTTTAATTCTGTCTGTAGATAAACATGGTTCTTTGTACATTAGCTCAAAAAGTTATAAAAAAAATATTGAAAATGATAACACGATGTAAAAAAAAGAACAACGTGGATACGAATGCAAAATATGGTAGAGGATATTCCAACAAGTAAGGAAAATATGAACATGGGAATGAAATAATTATAGCGAGTATGAAAAATAATAGCTGACCAAGAAGAATGGCAGATTGGGTCCCTGGTGATTGCACACGAAGCAGGTTAATGAAGAAAAGATGGTATATTGGCAAGCTAAGAAAATCTACTGGTGTAGACGGGCATCAGAAGCCCATGAACCGAAGGTAGTGGAAAAGAAGTAAATGTCCCGGACCTTTGTGTTGTAGTGGGCTGGTAACGGCGGATGATGATCATGATGAAGATGATGATGATGATTTTTATGATGGAGATGATATATACATATATATATATATATATATATATATATATATATATATATATATATATATATATATATATATATACACATACGTACATATATATATATATATATATATATATATATATATATATATATATATATATATATATATATATATATATATATATATATATATCACTGTGCTGGAGGAAGGATCAGAAAAACGAAATTCTTGGACTAGCGCCTTCGTATTTTAATACCTCTTCAGGTCCAATTTATACAAAGTTAAGAACAGGATCAAAGTCACCTTTTCGACAGCAGTAAACAAGAAATAATACAATAACAGACAGACTATGATAGCAAAATGTTAGAACTACTTTCAGACAGTTAAACCTATGAAGAAACAAGAAATAACCCATTAGATAAATCCAACGTCTTCGTTCAACAGAAATATCAAAACTATTTTCAAAGATTATATAGAACTCTTAACTAGGTTTACAACTACTTGTCCAACTCTACCGTATATGTATGGAGTTGTTAAAACACATAAGCAAAATAATTCCGTGAGACTTATTATAAGTTCTATGGGCTCCTGTACATATAGATTATCAAAGTGGTTAGTTAACGAGTTGTCTCCTATGCTCGGAAATATTTCAGGTGTGTCTGTTGAGAACAATATGGATTTTATTAGCAGGTTGAGAAGGTTCAATTTTTATTATGATTTTAAGATGATAAGCTTTGACGTCAACTCCCTATTCACGAAGGTACCAGTAGATGAACTACTAGAATTTCTCCAGGAAGAAATTGAAAAATATACTTTCTCTGTTGACTCTAACACCATGATAAAATTAATAAAACTATGTATTAAGGGTTGCAAATTTGTCTTTGGAAAGAAATATTATGAACAAAAATTTGGCATGGCAATGGGCAACCCTCTGTCACCATTGTTGAGTAATTTATATATGGAATTTTTTGAAACCAGGTACCTCCCAAGAATACTACCTACTGGCATCCTTTGGGCAAGGTATGTTGACGACATATTCTGTGCTTGGCCCATCAACAAAAATGAAAACATGTTTTTAACAGCAATAAATAATTTAGTACCGACTATAAAATTTAAAATTGAAATAGAAGTACACAATAGGTTGGCCTTTTTAGATGTGTTAATTTTAAGAAATGATAGAGGTTTTAGATTCTCAGTTTATAGAAAACAGAAGGAAGAAGAGAGAAGGAAGAAGAAGAAGCTCTGTTTGTTTACAAACGCTATTTGGAACGCTCTGCTCATTTTGTGATTTTGAGTCGGTTTTCCGAGGGTTTTCTTATGAATTTGGACTACAACTTGTGAGTAAGATGCCAGTGAACTAATTAGTGTTCAAGTGAACTATTTTGTGTCATAGTTTATATTATTAGACGTAGTTCGCCTCGATACACCTCCAAGGAATCGCCAAGCCGGAGGTTTCGTGTCGCCTGAGGCGATATGACGTCATCATAGAAAACGGAGCGTTTTCTACCAGCTACGATGGCCAACAACTTTCCAATGGCTACGAGACTTAAACCAAAGACTACAGTTGGTTTAAAATGTTCGTGTTCCCCTAATTATGAGTCGGCATGTGGTGTCATATTTAATAAGTTAAAAATAAGTGAAAAAGACATACGAGGGTTTCAGAACATACCAAATAACAGAGTGGCTGTGAAATTTATTGAGGAGAAGGTTTTTGATGTCTTTATACGAGAGTACGAAGACAAAGTGATTCATTTCGGTAATGGTGAAAAGGCCCTAGTAGTAAATTTGAGTAGTGTATATACCTATGTATCAATACGTTATGCACACTTTGATATAGAAGACTCCCTTTTAATCAGTGTCCTCGAACAGTATGGGAAAGTTCTTCATCTCAGACATAATACCTTTTCTCATGGGAGAGCAAATGGTCTAGAAAATGGAACACGCACTGTGAAAATGGAAATAAAGAAAAATATCCCATCCTCCATAAATATTTGTGGTTATAATGTTGTGTTTTTATATAATGGTCAGAAAAAGACGTGTTGCAAGTGCGGAAGAGACTCTCATATGGCAGTTAACTGTAATATGGATAGTGAGCCTAAGTTAAATATTTTTAATTTGAATGATTTCCCAGCAATGCCCGGCAAGGATTCTGATAAGGGTCGGATATCGGAAGATGATGGTACTCCTGATGTTCAACTGGCAACAAGTAATGAAGCAAATGAGGAGCAACCATGTGATGGAAAGAGTATTGAAAATGATAAAGAAGAATCCAGCAACCACGGAGAGGACCAGATAGGCGACTTATGCGAAGCAGTAGGAGAACAACTAGTGACCATTCCCTCATCCAAGAATGTTGATGATGTTGCTGTTCATCAACACTCAGTCGAAATAGAAGGTCGATCATGTGACCTGGAGGGTCATGTTTCAGGTAATGGTGATAATTTAACAGATACCGACAGTGATAGTGACATCTTTGCAATAAAAAGTGCACCTGAAGGAGCTTCTCAAGTTACCAAAATTACTGAGGATAAGGGGCTTCCATCACAAGATGAACCTCGTATTCCTTACACAGTTGAAAGTCTCTTTCCCGTTGAAGATGATGTAAATGAAGAACCGGGAAATCTTAAGGAAATCAATATAGCGGTTTCAGTGCATAGGGATGATGAATCAGTGGATGGTGCTACTGAAGAACGTGACATGGATATAGAGGTAAATAAAGTCAGTGATATTGAAGACGATTTGAAAAATTATGATAAAGGCTCAGACGTGATGCCAAAAGGCCAGTGGAACATAGATTTAGATACTGTAGGTAAATTAAAGTTAATTAGAGGAAAATCCAATAAAGAAAAAAGGAAGGAAGAAAATATGAATGGAAAAGATAGGTTGTCAAAGAAAAAGAAAAAGTAATTGTTTCAGTGTTCGTTGTTGTAATGGCTCTTTCTGTTGCCACTTTAAATATTAATGGCTTAAATGAGGTAATTAAACAAATGAAAGTTGTGTCCCTTATCATGTACTATAAAATTGATATTCTATTGATTCAAGAACATAACGTAAAAGATATTTCAGGGTTGAGTTATCTCACTAATTTTATATGTATAGTGTTCAATCCATCAATCAATTTAAAAGGAGGTACAATGATTTGTATAAATAATAAAACAAATGTTAAACTTTTAACCAAGGAGATGGATACTAACGGTAGAATTGTTGGTGTAAGGGTATGTTACAATAACTGCATTATACCTATTATAAATGTGTATGCTCCATCTGGTGCCAGTAAATTTGCTGGAAGGGAAGACTTTTTCAGGAATGAAATATTGTATTACCTGCGACATAATATTGATTATCTTATTTTTGGAGGTGATTTCAACTGTATAACATGCACAAGAGATTGCAGTAATAATAACAAAGCTTTACTGTCTAAGTCTATGAGTACTCTCGTGAAAAACCTTGCTCTGAGAGATAATTACAAATTCACTAACAGGATATTAGAATACACTTATATACGGGAAAACTATGGATCCAGAATAGACAGGATTTATACGGTAAAATTATTTGATAATATAACATCTGTAGACACCATTCCAATAAGTTTTTCAGATCATAGTATGGTTGTTTTGAAATTAAACATTAACACACAAAAAATTGCAACAGGGTATTGGAAGTTGAATGTTAAAGTTTTAGATTCTGATGAAATTGAAGAAAATTTTTTACATGTATGGCAGTTTATAAAGCAGAAAAAGGGTACATTTGATAACATACTCTTATGGTGGGAATGGGCAAAATCACAATGTAAAACATTCTTTGTCAAATTATGTAAAAAGTTTCTCAAGAAAAGTATGGATTGCTGAACTTACTACAAACAAGATTGCGTCAACTTTATGATATTAACTATAAAACTAGTGTAAATTATGAAAATATTAAGATTCTCAAGACTAGGATTTGTGACATCCAGAATGAAATATTAGAGGGTATAAAGATAAGAGCCAAACTAAATGATCGTACAACTGGGGAAAAAATATCTGCACATCTACTTGGTGCTGAGAAAAAGAAAAATCATACACGCATTACTAAAATGAAACAAGCAGATGGTTCCATTGTAGAAAGCACAGAGGGAATTTCTGTTTTTATAAAGGAGCACTTTGAAAAATTGTTTAGTAAGGTAACTGGTCAGGTAAAAAGTCAAGATTATTTTCTTAACCTATGCCATTCTGTCCTAAACCAGGAAGATGTAAGTTTGTTAAGTAGAGAATTAGAGGATATTGAGGTTTTTGATGCTATCAAGAGTATGTGTAAAGGAAAATCACCAGGGTATGATGGACTTCCTATAGAATTCTACAAAAAGTTTTGGTCTTTAATAAAGTCTGACGTTATGGAAGTGTTCAAATCCATTGTGACTGAGAAATATATGTCAGATAGTCAAAATTTTGGTGTAATAAAATTATTAGCTAAAATAGGAGATTTATCTTTGGTGGAGAACTGGAGACCTATATCCCTTTTGAATGTTGACTATAAAATCTTTGCTAAGGTTTTAGCAAATAGATTGAGATGTGTTATTGGGAAGATTATCTCCCCAGAACAATATTGTGCAGTGAAGGAAAGGTCGATTGTGAATTGTAATAATACGATTCGAGATGTAATTTTTCATACAAAACAAAAGAGTGAAGACTTAGCAATTCTAAGCTTAGACTGGTCTAAGGCTTTTGATAGAGTTAATATGGATTTTGTTTTTAAAGTGATGAAGAAATTTGGTTTACCAGATGAATTTGTGGCTCTAGTTAGAATATTGTACAAAGATTGTGTAAGTAGTATCTTGGGAAATGGGTTTATGAGTTCAACTTTTTGTATTAAAAGGTCAGTAAGACAAGGCTGCCCTATGTCAATGCTGTTATATTGTATATTTCAAGAACCCTTGTATAGAGCAATAAAGAGCAATAACAAGATAATAGGGCCTAGCCTTCCAAACAATGTAAATATATGCCTGCAAGGTTATGCAGATGACTCATCCGTGATCTTGTCAACTGATGATTCAGTTAGAGAGTGTTATAAAGAAGTACAATGGTTTGAACTTGCGACAGGTGCACAGCTAAACAAGGACAAAACTAGTATAATTGGGTTTGGGAAATGGGGAAAACCGATAAATTTGGCCTATCAGTTGGTTGAAAACTGTTGAAAGTATCAAAATTCTTGGTATAATTTATTATAGTGATTTTGAGGTTACATGTGAAGAAAATTGGTCTCGCCTTACTCAAAATATTAAAATATCCATAGATATGCTAAGTCAAAGACAATTATCTATTTTCCAAAGAGCTATTATTGTTAATTCACTAGTTTTGTCCAAAGTTTGGTATATATCACACACTTTGCCTCCTTTGAAAAAGTACATTGCTCAAATAAATATGCATGTATTCCGATATATATGGCAAGGAACTTACCATCCTGTTGGTAGAGATACTCTTTGTTTGTCGAAAGAGAAAGGTGGATTGGGTATTATAAATGTTTATTTCAAGTCCTTGGCGATTTTCAGTTCGACAGCTCTAAATGATATTAGAAAGGATATTGGTTTAAGTAATTTCTATTGCAAGATGAGGATTAGTTTTTTGTTGGACTTGAAGGAAATAAATGAGGTTTCATTTGTGTCAACATCATTTTATTCAATTGCAATTAATGTAATCAGAAAAGTTTATCACCATGCAAAATTTCCTAACTTAAGTTCTAAAGATTGTTATAATTTCATAAGGCCAGAGATTGTCCCAAAAATTGAAGGGAGTTATCCATTTTTGGACTGGAAAATGGTATGGGACAGCATAAACAAACCTTTCATTGGCATCATGGAGAGAGAGTTTGCCTTTAAATATGCTCATGAAACTTTGGCGACAAATAATCGTCTGAAAATGTTGAATATCAGAGAGAGTGATAAATGTGATCATTGCGATGATGTTGAATATAGTTTGCATATATTCTACTTTTGCAGGCACATCCAGACAATATTGATGTATGTCAAAAATGTATTATTTCATACTTGTGACATAAACAGGGACAATTTTTTAAACACATTAATGTTCAATTACAAATATAGGACGAAAAAGGATTATAATAGCGCCACTGTATTGATAGTTGGTTATTTATATGCTCTTTGGGTCAGTAAGAAGAAACGATATACGAATGAGGAAACAGACGCCTTTCTTAAGAGTAAATTTCAATATGATCGGTGGCTTCTGAAAAATATCTATAAAGAAAGAATGAATAAAATGTTCACCAAAAAGTATATAAATTTTTGTTTTTGAGTGACTGAAAATTAAAATCAAGATGTGTGATGTTGTAAATTGTTAAATTAGATGGGTTTGTTTATAGAAAAATGCAATTAAATGTGTTTATACTGTAAATATTGTAATTGTAAAGAATATGTAATTTAACTTTTTAATAAAAAGAAAAAAAAAAGAATTTTTCCAGGAAGAAATTGAAAAATATACTTTCTCTGTTGACTCT
>NC_090736.1:108974252-109001752 GCF_036898095.1 Palaemon carinicauda
ATTCTGATACTTATCCAATCGTCCCGGGAAAAAAAGACAAGGAATGTTTCAGAATTGATACTTATTTCATATTTTCTTTTCACCAAAATAATTTTTTTCTCAATGAAAATTTCTTTTTATAATTAAATAAGCTGTTTCGGTATTTTTTATCCTAATACCTAATATTACTAAGTATTGTTCTTCACAACAATCATAAACATTTACACTAAACTTTTACATTTTGAAATAAAAAAAAAACACATCTTTCAACTAACGTTAATACTTTAACACCATAGTGAATTTTCTACACATGGATGCGTTTTTCATCACTAAAACTAATCAATTTCACTAAAGAGCAAACATCAATGGAACATACTCATAGTCAATAATTTAATCAATGTTGAAAAGAGTTTATGTGACTTTTAAAACTGCCCGTCTGTGATGTCCCTCAACTGTAAGCTTTCGGTGTGCTGCTCTCCTGAAGAGGATCCCCAGTTGGTCTGGCAAGACACCTTGCAATACCTGGCTCCCTAGAGTGTTGACCCTCCTTATAAAAGAAAGGACTAGCAGAAAGAGGTCAGCATCCTACTCCAAGGACAAGATCATGAGGATGGCAGATGCTGGCAGCATTCTGTTAGAGTGTTCAGAGCCATCGTCAAAAGGTTATTCTCCCATCGAGCTGGCACCCATAACAGCCCGGGAAGGGTCAATGTTGTCTTCAGATTTCCTTTTGACAAAGGACTGGGCCCTCGGAGGAAATCTGCTACTCTCCGGTCTTATGAAGGCAGATGTTAGTGCCGAATGACTTTCCCCTTGAGACTGATGTTCACCTAGAGAATTCCATTTTGAAGGGAACGTATTGGTATTCTTGCATTCCGTCAGACAGCTGTTAAAACCCTTAAGAAGGGACGAGCTGTCCTTTTTTCCAACTCCTTAGGTTTGCTCCTTAGGAGAGAGCGCAAGGAGGAACCTCTGCCACCTTGGTACAGGAGTCCGGTCGGCTCAACAATCTAAGGTAAAGCCTATAGCTATCTGTATATGTTACCTCACCGAGGTCCCAGCTAGTACGAGGGTGTACGTTCTCCCCCAGAGGAGGAATGCTTTCCTCTGATTCCTCTTCCTCCTCTTAGGCATGATTGGAATGAATTCTAGTCTTTCTAGACCTGGTCTTCGTTGGTAGATGCCTTGGTCTCAAGATACTCCTGCTACCTCAAAGACACCTGAGGGTTGGGTGATCTTAGTGGAAGAGGTTGCCTAGCATATCTTTTATGCCTGGGATCAGATGGTCCTTCAATCCCATAGAAAGACTCCAGCAAGATGGTGGGAACGCTGTGGGAAGGAACTTTCGGGTAAAGGGTGGTCAATCATGAAACCACCAGCTTCACCACTTGGACAAGATCCTGAATTCAAGGAGCATCCTTGGAAATCAGCATCGTTCTAGAATGAGTTCCCCGTATCTGATTCCTAGGCTTAGGGTGAGGGCCTTGGAAAGGAAGGAGTGAGAGGATAGGAGGTTGCCTAAAGAGCAGATGGCAGAGATGGAATGTTCTATGGAGCTGTTTTAATAAGGGATACGTTGTCTCTTTCACTAACTCCCACCCTCCTCTGATACTTCATCTGACGATGTGAAACTCCTATGCAAGGGGACCCGCGAAGGAACAGGTCCTTTGAGTCAAAGTCCAGGCCATGCTAAAGAAGAATGCTCAACAAGATGTCTCAGAAGGGTTCCAACGCTTCTACAGTAACTTATTTCCAGATCCCCATTCATCCATCCTCATGGAAGGACCTTAGATTCATGTTAGAAGGAAAGATATACGAGTTCATGGTGCTTTTTTTTTGGCTGTCCTTAGCACCCCAAGTGTTCATGCGAATATTTACCCTAGTGTCCACTTGTGCACACAAGAACATCATTCGTCTACTTTGATACTTAGACAACTGGCTGCAAGGCAGACCCGAAGGAGTCCCTTCTTCTCCATCGATTGAGACTCCTTGCATTTTACCAAGGTCTAGGGATCATGGTAAATTATGAGAAGTCCCATCTTCAACCATCCCAAGACATGATATATCTAGGAATGAGAATTAGGACTGGAACTAGGCAAGATCTTTCCATCCGAGGAACGAATTAAGACAGAGAAATAGGTGGTTGGTGTCAGAAACCAACCTTCTCAGGGGAGTAGACCTTCTCAATCCTCCCTCAAATTTGTTGCTCTAATAGATGCATCAAAAGAAGGGGTGGGAATCTCATCTGTTGCACCTCCCATTATCAGAGCAGCAATGAGACATAAAGCTTCTGGAATCGAGGGCAGCATTTCTCGACCTCATGCACTTCCATTGGCACCTTTCAGGACTCTCCATTGTGTTGATGAGTGACAATATTACGGTGGTGTCACATTTAAACAAGCAAAGAGGTAACTTTTCACAGCACCAGTGACAACTAGATGTGAAAATTCTCAGGTCATCCATGGAAAGAATAATGTGCTGGCAGACAATCTGAACAAGAGGACTGAGATAGTAGGCTATAATTGATCCTTGAAACACCACATAGCTAACAAAGTTTTGACTTTGCAGGGTTTGGCGACAATCAGCCTGTTTGTAATGTCCCTCAACTGTAAGCATTCAGTGTACTGCTCTCCAGTAGTGGATTCCCAGTGGTCTGGCAAGACACCTTCCAATATCCTTGGGACAGTATGGACATCTACCAGAGCTCCCTTCTGCAGAGTAAGGAGGATCTTAAACAAAGTCATGGGAATCTCAAGATCTGTCGATAAGCCTAATAGCTATGCTGTGGCAGCAAACAGAGTAGTTTCTCAATCTTCTGCATCTGCTCACAGAGGCAATGATAGAGCTCACTACACTTCCTTTCTTATATTTTGATAACATGTGGATAGGTTCCATCAAGCAATGCCATCGTTTTCTTTCCATGCCTGGAGGTTATCCAGCAGCTGCTTGTAAAGAAGGGCTTTTCGAGACCAGTTGCAAAAAAAAATGGCAGGATATCTCCAGAAGACGTGTCACAGTATATCAGGCAAAGTGGTCCTTCTTTAGTGATTGATGTCGCAGATGGGTTATTGCTCCTCTCAGTGCCACTATTATAACAATAGCATAGTTCTTATTGTACCTCAGTGAGGAAAAAGTGTTCAGTGTCAGCAGTAAGAGGCTATCGCTCAGCTTTGAGCCTCATATTGAGATTGAATAACGTTAATGATTCCACCTAGAGGGAATTGCCTCTCCTCATAAGGAGTTTAGAACGCATGTGCCCTCAATCAAAACTCAAACCTCTTCTTTGGACTGCAGTCAACATTCTACGTTTGGTAAAAGAAACCTCTTATGAAGACTTTTCTTAAGCCTCAGATCTAGTTTCCACCCTGACGACAGTCTTTCTTATTGCCCTGGCCATTGTGAAGAGGTCTGGCCTGTCCTTTGACATCGCTCATTCAAGGGTGTGTGGGCAAGGGAGAATCAGTTTCGTTCCTGAGTTCCTAATTAAGGCTAAAAAATCAGGCTGTAGCGGATCTTAGACTCGTGCCCTTCCAGATTGAGAGTTTCCAGTACATAACAGATGATTCTCATGAGCTGTTACTCTGCCCTGTATGGACACTGAGGAAATATATGAAAAAAGCAAGACCCCCCCCCCTCACATCAGAAGGCACTTTGTTAGCACAGGAAGAAATCAAAGGAAGATCACTAAGAATTTCATATCTATACCGTTCAGGCAGTTGATTGAGAGAGCCATTCAGCAAAATCCCTCTCATCCCAGTTGTGGTCTCCGTGCTCATGACATCAGGGTTATCAGTACATCTCTGGCATTTAAGAAGAGTTTCTCTTTGACACAGGTGTTACAAGTAGGCCTGTAGATGAGACAAACTATGTTCACCATCTACTATCTGCAAAACAGGAACCTGGACACGTTTAACTTAGGTCCTGTAGTGGATATACAAAACATAATCAATTAACATCTCAGATCCCTTGTAAGACAAGTAGCAGTCTGTTGAGAGGAGATGTTACCCATGTGTAAGTTTAGAATGAATGTTTGAGTGAATGGCAATTTCTTATTTCATTCTCCCCTCTCTTGGGGGTCAGCATTCGAACGACTATATGCGCTACAGGTATTAGGAGTAATGTTGCATAGTATTGCATTGAAAGAACATGATGTAACATAGTTCATAAGTGTAGTAGCGTATGTTATGAAGGATTTAATCATTCATTAATTGTTCTAAAGTTAGGATGGGCTTCTTCTTACTTTTGTATTGCAGTAGGACTCGATCTTTTTGAGAGCGATGCTCACTTTTCTTTTTTGTATATATGTGTATGAGTTTTGTTTACATATTCTCACTCAAGAGTCAAAAGTTGTTTAAACAAGTCAGAGATTGGAGCTGTAATGTAGACCTTAGCAAGAGTAAACATATTTTAATAAGTCTCTGATTATATGCCACCAAGAAAAGTCGGTAAAGATAATGGGATGAAATATTTAATCTCATCTAACTACTGTATTGTTATTCCAGGTATGTATGAAGGGGCCATTCCATTTTCGGTATCCAATACCATATCCATTATTTGGGCGACGAGGATGGGATAAAAGATTTATTCTCATCTAACTACTCTATTGTTATTCCAGGTATGTATGAAAGGGCCATTTCATCTTGGGTAACCAATACCATATCCAATATTTTGGCGACTGGTTTGGACACGGAACCCATGCAGAGAAACGCAACAGCAGAAGAGACAATTAGATGCAAACCCCATACAGCAGTAGCCGGTATGCAGTAAACAAGAGGAATGCCACAAAACATTTCTTCATTCAAGCTCAATGTCAAGAAAGAAACAAACATCCTACATATATATTATATAGATTTGAACCAATTAAGGTAGGATTGAAATTTGTTACCAGTAAGAATTAGGTGGTAAATTTTCACAAGAAGACAGTGATACTTTACATAAACAAAAAGTGTAAAATAACTCTAATTGGTTGCATAAACACACAAGAGGTGCATACAAATATCAGAATCAGACCTATACGCAGAAGCAACTGGAAAAACTCAAATGCTATAGGTGTGGTAAAACTGACTACCTAGCATATGAAGCAAGGAAATGCCCTGCTACAGGACAAACATGCAAGAATTGTAGAAAGACGGGACATTTTTCAAATGTTTGTAGATTCCCTAAACAGTACGCAACAAAAATAAATGCAGCAGTTGATACTACAGGCTAAGAGAATAATGCGGAAAATGTTCATGATAATCAGGTTAGGTCAGAAACTGATTTTGCGTTTTGCATTAATTCTGTCAACAAAGGTGCCAAGAAACACACATTGGTACAAGGTATCATAAATGGTAAACCAATTGTAAGGCAAGTTGACACAGCAGCTGATATATTAATTATATCTAAGAAAACTGCTAAAACCTTTCCTAATTTGTTATTAAAGGGCACAAATAGAGTTTTGAAAGGTTATAATGGTTTTGATATTCGAATGTAGAAGTACAGTATAAAGATCAGAAGTTAGACAGAAGGCCATTAACTGTAGTGAAAGGTAAAGGACAAACTTTGCTAGGTTTGGACTGGTTACATTATATAAAATTAGATTGGCCTAGTATTTTAAAGGTTACAAGTACACAAGATGAACCCAATAATGAAGTGTCTATAGATAATATTCTATCAGAGTTTCAAGACGTATTTGAAGATAAAGTTCGTACAGTAAAGAATGTAAAGGCAATTTTAGTTTTGAAATCAGATAGTACTCCTAGATATTTTGCTCCAAAACCAGTATCCTATGCATTGAAAAGTGCAGTTAAAACAGAAATCAAAAGGTTAGAAAGTGAAGGTTCTTGAGAATAAGTTACATACTTAGAATGGGCTACACCATTAGTTCCTATTGTGAAGGAAAATAGTCAGGTTAGGTTATTTGGAGATTACAAGGTAACATTGAATCCACAGCTTTAGGTAGCTCAACATTCATTACTAAATCAAAAAGACATGTTTGCAACTATGTCAGGATGCAATGTACTTTCTAAGTTAGATCTTAGAAAAGCCTTTCAATAGCTTCCCATGGATGAAAATTCACAAGAACTATGTACAGTAAACGGATTTTGAGCAAAGTGAAAAATCTATTTTTGGGTGAGAGTGCCATGTCGACCTGATGGAAGGGTTCCTTTAGGTTGCTTTCTAAGGGATGTCTGCTACAGTGATACTCACAGAGAAATTAACCAAAGGTCTCCAATTAAGGATATCGCATAATATCAGGGGACGTATTTTTAGATACGACACATAGCAATCTTCACCCCGAATGGATTTAACTCTTTGATGTAACAAGGAAGAGTAACGAAAGGAAGGGGGTGCTGATCTAGGTACCCGGTGGACCTCCATCCCTATTTCTTCTACAACGCCATTCCTTTTCTTGTCGTTAAGCTGAAATGGCTGAAGATCAAGTTATTTAGGGATGGGTCAGCAAAAGGGTGGGTCCATCAGGACGACATGGCACTCTCACCCAAAAATAGATTTTTCGCTTTGCTCAAAATCGGCTTTTTGGGCTCAGGCCATGTCGTCATGATGGAAGCATACTAGAGAATTAACTTGAAATTACTATAGCTGTGGGTTTGTGTATGTGCCTTCTACCTTGAATGGATTTCCTTATCTGGTCTGCTAGAACTGTATGTGAAATTCCAGTTGACTGTCATTTCCACTAAGCCTGGAACGGGTTTAATGCTTCCTGCCCCTTGCAGGGAAAGTGTCGACATCGACAATAAGGATTCAAGGTTTGAATTTCCGCAGAAACGGAAGGTAAAACTTTAGAGATTACCTTTCACTTGCCTTGGAAATCTGTATCCTGATTTCAAGTTCTTGGCCCATCTAGGGCTTAATTAAAACTCTAGCATGTTTTATTTGTCTGTAACTAAGATAGAAGTAATAAAACGCAAATACGTTTAGTATTTTTACCTTGTAACTAGATTATCAAATGTAGTTATAATCAGGTATGAATCTGATCCAGCATTAAAACACATCAGGGTCCATATTTTCTCTTGTAGAAAAAATATGCAATTTCATTATCGGAATCATGCCACTCAATGGAGATGTGAAACCAAATCTGTCTGACTTGTACAGATTTTGGGAATGCATGAACACTATGACGCAAAAGTTCACTCCACACTGGTGTTATCGGCCAGATATGCACCTATATGGAACAGTGTGTTAATCACCGTTGTGATTTACTGTTCATCGCAGCACTAGACGACGGGTTTTATAACACTACCCGCCGCCACCACAAAATGTTCTATTTCATGTACTTGCTTTGCATTGTGTTTGTAGAAGACCCTGGATGATCTCCACCCAGTGTATGAGCGGAGTCTTTCAAAGTCCATAGGTTGAAAGAAGTTCAACGAAGAAGCAACTTTCCTCAGATTGTGACTTGCGGGTGTACTGTCAGGATCCGCTCTGCGAATAAAGTAGGTGAGCTTCGCGGTCAGTTGTTTTAGGGAAAGGTTTGATACTGAGGTTTCGCCTCTGAAGAGCTGTCCTCACTTGAAGTCTGAAGTTCTTCGAGGATAGACCTTAAGACACTCTACTGTGCACAGAGAGGTATCTTCCTTCAGTTGGCAGATTCTCCAAAGACCCTACCTCTTAGTGGGTAGCTCATTCTTGGCAAGAGAGGCAGGATCAGGAAAGAGGTTAAGTACTCCTGTGTCTAGGAACTGAATATGGCCTTTGTTTCTGGGTAAGGCCACTATTTCACTAACTCTAGCCCCTGAGGCTATTGCAAACAGAGAAATTACTTTCTGTGTTAGATCCTTTACAGTACAATTCTCATTGTCTAGGTTCGAAGCATAGTGCAAGACTTTGTCCAAGGACCACGTGATGGGCCTTGGTGGGGTTGCTGGCTTGAGTCTAGTGCATGCTTTTGGGATCTATTAAAGATTCCACAAGAGAGGTCCACCAAAAAGGCATACAGAAGTGGTCTAGCCAGGGCCGACTTACACGAAGTAATTATAGTAGAAGCCAGGCTTTGTTCGTGCAAGACAGATGTCTATCAATATTTCTGTCAGTTTCCTTGCTTTCACAAAGGAAACCCATGTCTTCCATGACGATTCATATTATCTCCTAGTCGAACTTGACTTATACTCTTCGATGAAGTCAACTTTATCCTTCGAGATTCCAAACTTTTTGTTTGCCGCTAGGGCTAGAAAATCGTGAGATGTAGGTTGTTGGTTCTTGAGGATGAAACGTAGACAGTCGACTTCTGGACCAGTTGGGATTATTCTGGGTCTGGCAGAAAAAACAGCTTCAGTTTCAGCTCTAGAATTAGAGGGAACCAATTGCTTTTGGGCCACTAGGGGGCCACTACGGCTCCTGTCCCTCTGAAGGATCTTAGCTTGTCGAGGACTCTTAGCAGGAGGTTGGATGTTGGAAACAGGTAAATACAATTCCACCTGTTCCAGTCAAGGGACATGGTGTCCATCGCCTCTGCTTGAGGGTCCATATAAGGGGCTACATAACAAGGTAGTCTCTTGTTATTGCTCGTTGTGAAGAAGTGGGTCTGCAGTTCCAGGACTTTTTCCAAGGTGAAAGAGAATGAGTCTGTGTCTAGGGACCATTCTGTCTCTATGGGCTTTTGCCTGTATAGAGCGTCCGTTGTCATGTTGCAGAACCCTTGTAGGTGAACTGCTGATAGGTGGCATCCCTTCTTCCTTGCCAAGTAGAAGGTGACTAATCTCACATGGTTGATGTGAGGCGATCTCGAGCCTTGCCGATTTAGATATCTTACTATCACTTTGTTGTCCAGGACCAATCTGATGTAGATTGTTCTGCGAGGGGATAGTTTCTTCAACGTCCGAAAAACTGTCAAAGCTTCCAAAACATTGATATGAAAGTTTTGAACTGGTGCGACCAATTCCCTTGCACTTTTCTCTTGTGAGAATGGCCTCCCCATCCTTCCGAGGAGGCGTCCGTGTGAATCACCACTGATGGTTGTGGTGGTTGCCGGGGAATTGTTTGTGTTAGGCTCTTGGCTGTTGACCACGGCCTTAACTGCGTGCGCAGCAGGGTCGGGGTCAATGTTGGTTGATCTCTTCGAGTGTTTGATGCGTATCTTCTTCAGACTCCTGACGCATCTTTCTGACATGCTTTTAGCACCAGGTCTGTCTGCCACAAACTGGAGAGAACCTAATACTCTTTCCTGTTGGCATCTTGAAATCCTCTTGTGACGGATTAGTCTCTTGACAGATTCCTCTATCTCTCTCTCTCTCTCGCTTCTTGGATGGAATGGAGAGGTGGTGTGACTTTAAGTCTTATTGGATTCCTAGACATTGGAACTTCTGAGCTGGAGGAAAGCGAGACTTCCTGCGATTGATGTTGAAGCCCAGGTTTCCAGGAACTGGATCACCTTGTTGGCTGCCTGCAGACAAGAAGTCTTGGATGCTGCCCATACCAGCCAATCATCTAGATATGCTAATACTTGAACTCCTTCTGAGTGTAGCTGCTGGACGATTGTGTCTGCCGGCTTCATGAATATCCTTGGGGCTGTGTTCAGTCCGAAGGGCATTGCTCTGAAGATACACTTCTTCTGTAGCTTGAATACTAAGTAGGAGGAGAAAGGGCGACTCGATAGAAGATGCCGGTAAGCATCTGCTGGGTCCATTGAGACTGTGTATGCCCCTTTTGGTAGAGTGGTCCTTATGTGTTGCCAAGTAAGCACCCGGAACTTGTTGTTCTCGATCAAGTTGGTGAGCGGAGACAAATCTAGAATGATTCTGAGTTTGTCTGAGTCTTTCTTGGGAACACAAAACAGCCGTCCTGGAATTTGATGGACTTCGCTTTCCTTATTACCTTCTTGTTCAAGAGTTCTGAGGTATATTGTTCTAATGAGGGGTCGGAGTGTTGGAAGAATTCTGGAAAACGTGGTGGAGTTCTGTTCTATTTCCACTCGAGTCCATTCGTTAATGGGCTGTAGGTCTGCGTCCTACCTGGAAGCCCTCGTTGCATGGGGGGTCCTGTGGATTTCTTTCCGTGACCACGTCCTACGCTGCCCCGGGAGGAGTTACCTCCGGGCAAACTTCTCTTAGGGCCATTTCCTTTCTGACTAAGGCGAAAGGAAATTGACTGCCCCTCAAAGTTGTGGTTAAATACAGGCGACTGGGCTACCAGTTGTTGAGGGACCACCTGGAAATTGGTCCGAGGCATCGTGGTCATAGTCACGGCAGGAAGTGGTGCAGGTCTGCGTGGTCTCCTTGCCTTTTTATTTTTGGGCTTGGGACCTCCATCTGAGGAAGATTTCCTCTTTGAGCTCATGCCCCACTTTTGGAGAAGGTTCCTGTTCTCCATGGCTGTTCTGGCTATGATCTCTTGGACCAGTTCCTGAGGGAAAAGGTCTTTACCCCAGATGTTCGAGATAATTAGTTTCCTTGGTTCGTGTCTTATGGTCGTTGAGGCCAAAACGAACTCTCTGCAGGCTCTCCTCACTCTGAGGAAAGCATATAAGTCTTTCACAAGGGTACCCATGTGGGAATTAGCCAGGAAAATGAACATTAAGTCCTGCACTTCTTGTGGCCACAAAAGTCTTTACCTTTGTGATTGCAGGATAAGGCTGCACACTTCTCCATTGGCTCCTCCTGTAAAGGAAAAGGGGCTCAATGAGTATTTAATTTTTTATATCATTGATATAAAAGCATACAATTTTTTATTAACAATAGTTATTACTCTTGTTTATGGTAGCTTAGGATAGTGAGCTTGAAAGGAAGTAGAAAAGATGCATATCTGTATTTCTTCTCCCAGGCCATTGCTGAGACCTCCGTCAGTAATAAAATTTAGTTTCCCTGATAGGGAGAATAAAAGGTAGGAGAAAACTCTTGGAACTAGAGTTAGAGTTAGTAAATGTCTACACTAACATTATCTACCTGTATTATACATTAACACTGATTGGTGATTTTTTGAGTCCTGATTATCAAAATAAACCATCAGGGTGTCGAGGGAGTACACAGCTTCAACACAAAATCGTGGTCCCAACAATTGACTGCGATAGGAAACACAGAGTATGTTACAAAATGTGTGTACTACTGTATAATTATACACAGTAGTTTAGCCGGCGGCGCTGCCGGGGTTAGGTTAGTACCTGGCGGCACTAACTGATAGAGAGAAAACAAGCATTGAGGAAGGAGAGTATCCTATTATTATGGTTAACATAACAATTGGATCTGTAGGAGGACTATCAGGTCCCCTACTATCTCCTTGGTAGAATGAGAGTTCCAATGGAAGGGGTAAGAATCTGTCTTATTCTGGCTTCCATCCATGAACAATAGGTCTGCCGGCGGCAACAATTGTGGATAGCAGCCCAAGAGAGGGCTGAGGACTTCCCAAAGTATATTAGGTTTTCCACCGGCAGCTGTCAGGAGCCGTCTGAATCTTCCCCCCAATAATATTCACTTCCTGTGAAGAAGGAAGTAAGGGGGAAGTTGGCTGAGACGGCTGAACTAATCGCTATCAGCAGGGTACCAGCCGGTAACGCAGTCAACCTAGTAAGCCGTGATGACTGTCAGAATACCGGTGAAAGAGTATTGTGACGGCTATGACGTCAATAAAGGACAGAAGGGAGAAGGGAAAAGGGTCTTATAGTTCAAGAGATGAGAGGTGGCGGAATGTATGCCACCTAACTTCAACAGTGAACTGAAGAAGCATGGCTTCCTGTGCTGACGACGTCATCAGTGGCAGAGAAAACATGGTTCCTTTGCTGGCGACATCGTCGGAGGCAAGACAAGGGCACCCTGAGTTCGCCACTATCTAAATCAAAGCCGGAGCTCGACGGCGAGGAAGAAGACAGTGGTTGCCGCCTGTAGCGCTGCCGTCACTCAGGGAAGGAGGAAGGGTTTAGCCTCTTTTCTCTGAGAGAGAATGTATATCTTACCTTATCCATAGATTCTAGAGAATGTAAGTTCTGATCCGAATCAATAAGGAATGATAGGGTGAGGCTAAACATGGGGAATTACTTTACTAATGTATATATGAGCGAGAGTAGTCTCGCTCTGGAATGATCCCCGGCCAAGGTAGTTGGTACCGCCGGGGCTCCTGCCGCATACGATCAGTGAAGTCACATAATAGGAAGAGGAATAAAATCCATGTATGCTAGATTACCACTTGTATAATTTGCCTAAATAGCTAACATTATAGCTTAACACAGGGAATTGTTGCCCTACTGACTAACTAAAATGTAATAGTAACAGGCGACTGCAGTCGTAAAATGGCTGCCTCCGCTCTGGGCAGTGCTCACCTACACACACTTAAATTATAGAAATTTAACTGTGAAAAGGGAGACTAAAATTATACACAGGAAAGAATAAATACTCAACTTTCCAAAGGATGAAAATACTGGAGATTGCATGAAGAATATTCCAATAACTTGTAACAAATCACCGGGTTAACACGGGAGCACAACTTGCTTAGAGAGCTACAAAGAAAAGGAATGGCATTGTAGTAGTAATCGGGAAGGAGGTCCACCGGGTACCTAGATCAGCAGCCCCTTCCTTTCGCCACTCTTCCCCCTTACATCAAAGAGTTAAAAACTATTCGGGGTGAAGATTGCTATGTGTCATATCTAAAAATATGTCCCCTCATATTATGCGATATCCTTAATTGGATACTCGCGCCAGGAGATAAAATCTGGAGACCTTTGGTTTATTTCTCTGGGAGTATAACTGTAGCAAAGATCCCTTAAAAGGCTACTTAAAGGAACCCTTCCATCAGGACGACATGGCCTGAGCCCAAAAAATACATCTTAGTTTTGTATAGGCCAAAGAGATTGCCGTATGGAGTAGCAAGCAGTCCAGCTATATCGCAACAAACTATCGATAAGATTTTTTCATGAATGCAAAGAGTATTTATTTTCATAAATGATGTTTTAGTCTCTAGTAAAAATAAAAGAGAACATAGAGAAAGATTACGGGCAGTTCTGAAGAAGTTGAAAGAACATAATATTCGAGTGAATAGGAGCAAATGTATTTTAGAAGCTGATTCAATGGAATACATAGGTTTTGCAATCAATGCCAAAGGTATTCACAAAACTAAGGAGAAAATTAATACAGTGATATCAGCTAAGGTACCATAAAATGTTGAGGAATTACAATCATTTTTAGGTTTAGCAACATTTTATGGAAATTTCATTCAGAATTTATATAAAATCGTACATCCACTGTATAAATTACTGAATAAGGGTGTAGAGTGGAATTGGACAAAAGATTATCAGGAATATTTTGAAAGAATCAAGGAGGAAATAACTTCGCCTAAATTTCTAGTACATTATCAAATGGATTTACCAGTTAAATTAGTTTGTGATGCACCGAACATAGGTTTAGGCGCAGCATTATCTCATGTAATGTCGGATGGAACAGAAAACCCAATTGCTTTCGCTTCTAGTGTACTGAACAAGGCAGAAAGGAATTACTCTCAAATAGAAAAAGAAGGTTTAGCATTAGTGTATGGAGTTAAGAAATTTCATATATATCTTTATGAAAGGAAAAAGTTCACACTTGTTACAGATTATAAATCTCTTTTAGCAATATTGGGTCTAAAAGCAAGTTTACTTACGTTGGTAGCTGCAAGACTACAATGTTGGGCAATTACATTAGCCCCATATCATTATGATATAGAATATCATTCTACGTCAAAGATGGGTAATGCAGATGGTTTATCTATATTTCCAGTAGAAAGCACCAGAAGAGTATGATGACAGTATATTACAAGTTTCAGTATATGATGTACCCATTACTGACGAGGATATAGCCCATAATACCAGGAAAGACTCAATACTTAGTAAAGTTTTAGAGAGTTTAATGACAGGAAGGAACTAATATGGACATGGAGTATATTGTAACGTCTATAAAGATATATGGAGTGTATTGAGTATAGCAAAAGGTTGTGTAATGAAAGGGTCGTGGGTAATTATTTCTAGTTCACTGAGGAATAAG
This sequence comes from Palaemon carinicauda, assembly GCF_036898095.1. NCBI lineage: Eukaryota > Metazoa > Arthropoda > Malacostraca > Decapoda > Palaemonidae > Palaemon > Palaemon carinicauda. Next base: position 108,988,172 of record NC_090736.1, read on the forward strand.
GTTTTGTCTAAAATAAATGATGAACACAAAGGTATTGTCAGATCAAAGTCTAATGCAAGGAATGTTGCCTGGTGGCCAGGTGTAAATAGAGATATTGAATTATTGGTAAGAAATGGTATAAATTGTGCTACGCAACAGAACAACCCTCAGTTTGCTAGAATGCACCAATAGGAATTACCCAGGTATCCATGACAAAGCGTCTACATAGATTTTGCATGTCCTTTCTTGGGTTATTGGGTTTGATAGTTGTAGATGCTTACAGTAAGTGGCCAGAAGTAATTCCAATGAAGACAATTACATTATGATGTTTAAGTTGGAGTAAATATTGTAAAACGTCATGTTGATCAATTACATCCGATAAATTAAAATGTTTTAGATCATTTGAATGTTAGAGATGAGAAATTTTCAGAAGTAGCTAAATTAAATATTAACTAAGATGCTCAAACATCAGATGTAGATTTAGAATCTATTCATGTACCAGTACAGGATGATGTTAGAGTACTTCCCTATAGGATGAACAGAGGGAAGCCCCTTGAGAGATTAGATTTGTAGTTTTGTACAATGTCAAGTTAAGGGGGAGGAGACTGTTATATATTTTGTACCGTAATACTATATGTGCTACGGGTATTAAGAATAATTTTTTGCCAGTATTGCATTGATAGAACATGTTGTAACATAGCTTATAAGTGTAATAGCGTATGTTATGAAGAATTTAATCATTTATTAATTGTCCTAAAGTTAGGATGTGATTCTTCTTACTTTTGTATTGCAGTAGGATTTGATCTTTCTGAGAGCAATTCTCACCTTTTTTTTTTGGGGGGGGGGTTTGTGTACGTTTACATATTCTCACTCGAGAGTTACTAGTTGTTTAGACAAGTCAGAGAGTGAAGCTGTAATGTAGATCTTAGCAAGATTAAACATATTTTAATTCGAAATCGCTGATTGTATCCCACCAAGACGAGTCAGCAAAGATAATGGGATAAAAGATTTATTCTCATCTAACTACTGCATCGTTATTCCAGGTATGTATGAAGGGGCCATTCCATTTTGGGTAACCAATACCATATCCAAAATGGGTACCATGTTCATTTTGAAACCTGGTATATATCTATATTTTTATTATGTCCCGTCCTCCAAGTGTGGTTCAGTCGGGCAATGTCTAGGTAAGAAAATTCTACGCTATCACAGATTGCCCAGGCAGTCATCTTTTAGGATCAACGGGTGTCAGGGTGCACTATTAACAGATAGTTCGTAGCACATGTGGACATTCCCGGACAGTCTCTAGCCAGTTGGTTTCAGGGACTTCCACACATCATGAAGCGAGTCTTCTATGTAAAGAGCATAAGTTTTGTACTGTTTCTGCCATCACCTTCCCCTAGATGTCCTGCCGTAAGTGCAAAGTGACAGTTGTATACTAGTGCTAGTATGAGCCAGGTGGTGGGTTACCTCACAACCACCCACCGCTAACTAGCGCAGGGTAGTTACACCTTGCAAAAGTTTTTAACAGGTTTTTTTTCAGCTAGCACCGAAGTATATAAATCTTCAATTTTGTATAATTTGGAAAAACACAAATTATTCCAAATTTCTCATTTTCCTTAAGTATTCTGCTCTAGTTTGAGAAAAGCTTTTCAGTCATGAAGTCAGAAAATCTTCATAACCAGCTAGATTAAAAAGAGACTACCACCAAAAATCCTAGAAAATATACCAATTACTCGGTGATTTTTACAATCTTAGATAGTTACCACTGTTTCCATTACCTAGATTAAAGATTAAAATGATTATAGTAAACGTCTGGACACGAGGATGATTCCAAACATGCAAATTATCAGACTCAAAATTGGAGTACTTACAAAGTCTTAAGTTACCAAGTTGAACTACAGAAGTAAACTATCATTGATGTTTCTATAAGGATATCAAGGTATTCTAGTATATATATATATATATATATATATATATATATATATATATATATATATATATATATATATATATATATATATATATATATATATATATATATATATATATATATATATATATATATATCCCATGTCGACAGATAATGAGAAATTGGAACAAGGGTTTTTTCACTTTATTACAAAAAGGTTTGTGAATACACTACACAGCCTGATACTCTCAGACGGGTACCTACTTGTTCTCATGGTCACTAAAGAGGTAAGGCTCACCACTTGACAAGTAAATGCAATGTTGCTCTGTCAATATCCTGAATTGTTCGATTTTGCGAAATTCTCCACTGTTATGGAAATATACTGTCACCAAGAAGGTTACAATACATCACTATCAGACTTAAGACACGTGACCTATAATAGAGCTCAGTGATCGGAAACCATAATTTATGATAGTCATAGTACTCCTAAAAAGGTCATTAATCTCACGGTACGAAACACATACTTCTACATATTTTGCATACAAGGATTAGTACATAACTGTCGCCCCCCCCCCCCCCCAAGCTCCTCACTCCGGGAGGAGGTGCGCACTTACCCTCTCTAGTCTATGATAAATGGACACTCTGACCCGGAATAGGGCATGGCATGTACTAGACAAAAATGCAACATCAAATATATACATAAAAATCACCAAAAAAATAAACATCTTCCACAATAAATAAAAAAATGAAATATTGCATGTAAAAATGTACCCAATATAATATAAAATCATTTCACTAATTTCTTCTTATGACTTCTGCAACTAAAATACAGAATACCCAAAGTTAAAGAAATCATATCAATATTGGTATTACACTACCTCATCAATAACCTCCCTCTGGTTTCAGGCAAAACGGGCCTTTTGGGCATGACAGGGGTAGGAATTGATACTTGTAAGTATCAATTGGTGACCACTAGCCGTTTTCCTGAGAAAATCATTCAGCTTCCCAACCTTCTCTTATAACTCTATGTATAAGGTATTCACATCTACACATTCTTTAATACTGCCTTTCCTCGAGGCTGAACTTTTATCCAGTAGCCACTTGCCCTTAGGGATCCATCCCGGCCCCAGCAACCAGGAATCATATAATACATAAATAATACAGCATCCGCGTGACGGATAACGCTTGACCTATTTAACCTCTTCCAATATGTTTTAAGGTTCACTCAGCAGTATGACATACGCATTGCGACACTCAGCAAAATTATCAGAACACTTTACTTATACATTAAGCACCAACATAAGAACACATTGTTATCATCAAGTTTATTTAGAGCACATCTAAAAAAATCAAAATGAGGTGTGTTCAAACAACAACAACAGAAAAAAAAATCCTACTCATCAAATCGAGGAATGTCGCGTATGCAAGGGTATGTTGGTATACTCTGATTGACACTTGAAAACTACCTCTTCCGGCACCACATGTACGTGTACCTGATGATGTTCATACAATGCTTCATTAATAATGCTTTGTACCACTACGTGTTAGAGTTAACCATCTTTACTCGGTACGGACTCAAATACACTGGCTCTAGTTTGTGTTTCCTAGGTTGTAATCATTTCAAATACACACGATCGCCCACAGATACTTTTAGCGGTGAGGTTTTGAACCGCCCATCATACTCTGAGCAGTATTTTTCATTAGTTCTTTTCAAAAACCTTTCAGTGCTGTTCATTACTCTCAAGTGATTTAGTAAATAGACACGGTATTGCTCAGTTGAATAATTTGGCAACTGTTGTGAATTAATCAAGACCGTATATGGTAACACAGGATCCTGTCCATAAAAAGAAAGGCATGTCCATGAGCGAGGGATTATATGCAATGTTCAAAGCTAGCTCAGCTGTAGGAAGCATGGCATGCCAATGAAGGGGGTCATCAGCCACTAAGTAATATAAAATTTGCTCCACTTCCCTATCAAGCAATTCCACTAAGGCCATTAGTAGAAGGCCTATATACTGTCACTGAAAAGTGTTAAATTTTCATCAAGTCTGTGACCGATTTCACCAACTTATTGATAGACTCGAGACCATTATCACTATCAAAATTTTTGTGCAATCACACCTAGAAATGAAAGAGCACAGTGCCTGGGGTAATGAATTTGCTGATTCATCCAACATTGCTGAAGTATGAGTGTACCGAGTAAATGCATCCTAATTACACATATATATTTATGTTGCGTTACACCAGTAGGAAATGGTCCTACCACATCCATATGCACCCTATAAAATTTAATAGGAATCACAGGACACTTTCTGGTTTCCGGTACAGTATTTTCATGTTCTTTGAAAGAGTTACAAGCATGACAACATTTTATATAATTTTCTATAGATTTTCTAATTCCTAACCAAGAGAAGGATTCTCATGATCTCCTTAATGTTTTATCAATCCCTAAATGCCCTGCCTACGTACTTGCATGTAAAATGTAGATGGCTCGATTAATTAAAGAGGGAAGAAGAACTACCTGTGCACAAACTTCCCCTCCCGTCTTTTCGTAAGCACAATATAAGACATCATTTTCTATAAAAAAAATTCTCACGAGGCACATTCAGAAATAATGGATAACTCTCAGATTCCCTTTTAATCACTGCTCGATCTCTTTCCATCCATTCCTCTTTTTTTCTGTCCATCTCAGACTTCCTTTATGTCCCAGCCTCCAAAGTCAATCGCACCTGCATCATCAGGGCACGCATTCTGGACACCCATGGTCATGTCCTCGGCCACCCACATACATTCACCTTCACAATTTCACTCTCTCTCTCTCTCTCTCTCTCTCTCTCTCTCTCTCTCTCTCTCTCTCTCTCTCTCTCTCTCTCTCTCTCTCTCTCTGCTTGCAGGTCTCATTTTCTGATTGCTCTTCGTGTGAATTCACATCTTGTTTTCTATTTTGATGGGGGCCTTCAATATTTTGGTATTGTTCTTCATTCCTCTATTCCGCCCGAGTTGTTACTTGTATCACCCATGAGTCACATGAGTGGACAAAGTAACGACATTTCACTTTTTTGTATATGCTTTCCCTTGTATCTTCACTTTCCCCTCACACTGACAGCAACTTGTATTAACCTGTCTGCCTACTTCATTGTTAACTGTTAACAGAACCGGTTCTCGGATTGACAAGAAATAGCATGTTTGTATTCTGTGACCTTTTTACCGGGACCTAGTGTGTATATATACTTGATGTGTCATAATAAAGTTAGTCAGTTGCATTCATCTCGCCTTTGACTCACAACCTACTCTTGGCCCATCACATTGGTGACCCCGGAGTGCGACTCGCTCCTCCTGCCTCCCCCCCCCCCACTATTACTACAGTGGACTCCATGGATGTTGGTGCCACCCCATTCAGACTTTCGTTGTTCACCAGCGGAGAGGCGTTTACTTGGTTTCAGCGCGCAGAAGTCCAGTTCCACATCAAGGACGTGACTCGCTCAACCACCAAAGCAGACTATGTTCTCACGGCGATACCCGAGCACACCTTCATGGAAATCTCCATCTGGCTTCGTGAACAAGGAGACACCTCAATAGCGTATGACGCCCTCAAAACATACCTTCTGCAGCAGTACTCGCCGTCGCCAGCCGCCCGTATAGCAAAGCTTTATCCGCTCTTTCAACAACTATTAGGCGACCAAAGGGCTTCACTCACCCTCAGGGAAATGATCTTTTTGTTTAACTAATAATCGGCTTATTAACTCAGCTAAGTTATATAACGTATTTTCTAAGTCCTGCATTCGTTGCTCTCGTGTATATTCTTCATCAACATCACTATAACCAACTGCTACTTTGTTTTAATCTCCCAAAGCAGCAGTGTCTGCTATGGTAGTCCTTGCGTATCTAGGCATCTTGAACCCTGATTTTACCGCTTTAAAAAACAACTTGGCTCACAGCATACACAAACAAAGATATTTTTTCACTTGACACCAATTATGTCCCATGTCGATGGATAATGAGGTATTGGAACATGGGTTTTTTCACTTTATTGCAAAAATGTTTGTGAATACAATCACATAGCCTGATAATCTGAGACGAGCACCTGCTTGTTCTTATGATCACTGAAGATGTACTGCTTACCCCTAGGCAAGTAAATGCAATGTTGCACTGTCAATATGCTGAATTGTTAGATTTTGTGGAATTCTCCAGTGTGATGGAAATATCCTGTCACCAATAAGGTTACAACACATCACTATCAGCCTTGAGACACGGATCTATAACTGAGTTCAGTGATTGCGAAAAAGATTTTATGATAGTCATAGTACTCTTAAAAATGGCATTAATCCCACTGTATAACGGACATACTTCTATATATTTTGCATAGAAGGATTAGGATATATATATATATATATATATATATATATATATATATATATATATATGTATGTATATATATGTATATATATACATATATGTATATTTATATGTATGTATATATATATATATATATATATATATATATATATATATATATATAGATAGATAGATAGATAGATAGATAGATAGGTAGATAAATATATATATATATATATATATATATATATATATATATATATATATATATATATATATATATAGACAGATATATATATATATATATATATATGTATATATATACACATATAAATAATATATATACATATATATATGGTATACATACATATATATATATATATATATATATATATATATATATATATATATATATATATATATATATATATATATATATATATATATAGAAAGAGCGAGAGAGAAATGTATATATATTTACACACACACACATATATATATATATATATATATATATATATATATATATATATATATATATATATATATATATATATATGAAGCTGGTCCTCTTGAAAGTAGAATGTTTTATTCACGTATTTTGATCTTATTATTATTATTATTATTATTAATATTATCATTATTATTATTACTTGCTAAGCTACAACCCCAGTTGGAAAAGCAGGATGCTATAATCCCAGGGGCTCCAACAGGGAAAATAGCTCAGTGAGGAAAGGAAAAAAGGAAAATAAAATATTTCAGGAAGAGTAACAATATTAAAATAAATATCTCCTTCAAAAACTATAAAAAATTTAACAAAACAATTGGAAGAGAAATAAGATAGAAGAGTGTGCTCGAGTGTACCCTCAAGCAAGAGAACTCTAAACCAAGGCAGTGGAAGACCATGGTACAGAGGTTATGGCACTACCCAACACTAGAGAACAATGGTTTGATTTTGAAGTGTCCTTCTACTAGAAGAGCTACTTACAATAGCTAAAGAGTCTCTTCTACCTTACCAAGAGGAAAGTGGCCACTGAACAATTACAGTGCAGTAACCCTTTGAGGCGAAGAAGAATTATTTGGTAATCTGTGTTGTCAGGTGTATGAGGACAGAGGAGAATATGTAACGAATAGGCCAGACTATTCAGAGTGTGTGTACGCAAAGGGAAAATGAACAGTAACCAGAGAGAAGTATCTAATGTAGTACTGTCTGGACAGTTAAAAGACCCCATAACTCTCTAGTGGTAGTATTTCAATGGGTGGCTGGTGCCTTGGCCGACCTAAAATATGTATAGCTGTCTCGTAAGATGAGTTCCACTCAACCCGGATTAAGTAAATGTATGTAAATCACATAATTCTATCGTCATTCCTTTGATTGTATTATAATTCAGTTGCGTATATGTAAATTTCCGTTATTTTGAAGAATTTAATTCTCATATAACGTAGTTTTGTTACAAAGTCTTGTGTAACTTGTAATAGGTATGCTGTATGACACATACGGTACAGATCGCACCGTGCTGCCACGTGGTTGGAAGAGATATGAAAATTCCAGGCTAAAAATTTTTCATTTTTATTATGTTATGGGAGGAGGTGGATGGAGTTAACTGAAATAGTATTGCCTCGCAAGTAATGATAGTACTCCTTCTTCAAATTACTAAGTTGGAAACCTCATGCTGCTAGAGCCATGTCAACCCGCTTTCAGAATGATTCACTAGAAATTTCTAGAGTGTATTAAGTTATTATATAAGGATCTAGCAATGCATAGGACAGGTATATCCAGCCTATCCCACTGAAAGAGCCAATGTTCGCCAGCCCTCTCTCCAGCCACTACATGATTCTTTTCAAATAAGAACAGTGTTTTCCTCTTGAAAGTGAATAGCCATTTCGTTCCAACATATAACTTGTATAGTGTTGATCAAACATCTGTGATATTATTGGGTAATTAATTAAAAGTGTAGTATATTAATTTAAGTACATTTTAGATTATAAAATTTTGTGACTTGCCCTGTGTAATTAGGTTAAACGGTGAAGTGTATTTATTTTGCTTAACCGTTTGGTAACCTTGTATGAACATAAGGACCTAAGAGTAACAGTTAAGTATTTGTAACTGTAATTCTGATTTATTTTCTATAGTGTTTAAGTGTTATTTATTCATTAATTGTCAAAATTACTTACTTTTATAAATGTATATCTAGTGAAACAAGTGATTGTATAATTTTTCATAGAGTGGCATTTTGTCTTAGTCCAAGTTTTAATTTAGATTTAATATTTCAATAGATTTATTTTGGTGTTATTTTTTTTTTTTTGGAATCTGTTATTTTTTTATTGAATATATTTTTTCTTGTAAAGTATATAACATTTCCATCACCAATACTTTTCTCAGCCCTTCGCTCATATCCTCTGACTAAGAACCGAAGTAAGAGGTTGATTTAGAAATAGTTCTTATTAAAAGTAAAGTGATTAACCAGTTCTGTTTTGAGTGCAATGTAAAGAAACCTTTTAGATATTCAATGTTCATATACATTATCGTCTGGGAGTTGCGTTTTATTTCCAGAGCTCGGAGTTTTTCTCTTATGTATCAGATTACGTGATATAAAGTAGGCTAGTTTGGGAGCTCGGGATTTACGTAATTCCCTGGTTGTAATATATACATACATACATATGCATATATATATATATATATATATATATATATATATATATATATATATATATATATATATATATATATATATATATATATATATATATATATATATAAATATATGTGTGTGTGTGGATGTAGATCAAGACAATATCGTGCTCAAATAGAGATAAATTTTTACCTCATACTTGGGATCGAACCCTAGCCCTTTCAAATGAAAGGCCAGGTCGCTCCCAACCATGCCACCAAAGACTCAAACGGAGTCGGAACCTAACTGCTACCTGCAGTTCAGGATTTACCGGGGCGAGACATTAGTCTCTTACCAGCGAGTTTTCCCCGACTTCCCGGCCCACCAGGTGACACTATTGATAGCATTTAATTAAGATTACCCCTAATGAGTCAATATGGGTGAAAATCAACACAATATAGTGCTCAGATAGAAATTAATTTGTACCTCATACTTGGGATCGAACCCTGGCCCCTTCAAATGAAAGGCCAGGTCGTTCCCAACCATACCACTAGAGGCTCAAAAAAAGTCAAAACCTAACTGCTGATTGCCGTTCGGGATTTACCGGGCGAGACATCAGTCTCTTACCAGCGAGATTTCCCCGACTTCCCGGCCCACCAGTTGACACTATTGGTAGCATTTAATTCGAATTACCCTTAATAAGTCAATATGGATGAAAATCAACACAGTATCGTGCTCAAATAGAAAAAATTTCTACCTCATACTTGGGATCGAAACTTAGCCCCTTCAAATTAAAAAAGGCTAAGTTGCTCCCACCCATACCACCAGAGGCTCAAAAGAAGTCGAAACCCAACTGCTAACTGCATTTGAAGATTTACCTGGCGAGACATCATTCTCTTACCAGCGAGTTTTCCCCGACTTCCCGCCCCACCAGGTGACACTATTGATAGCATTTTATTTGAATTACCCCTAATGAGTCCATATGGATGAAAATCAACACAATATTGTGCTCAAATAGAAATAAATTTCTACCTCATACTTGGGATCGAACCCTAGCCCCTTCAAATGAAAGGCCAGGTCGCTCCCAACCATGCCACCAGATGCTTAAAAGAAATTAGATTAGAAAAGTTGCTGGTAAGGGACTGATGTTTCGACAGAAAAAATCCTGAACTGCAGTTAGCAGTTAGGTTCTGACATCTTTTGAGCCTCTGGTGAAATGGTTGAAAGCGACGTAGCCTTTCATTTGAAGAGGTTAGGGCTTGATCCCAAGTATGAGGCATAAACTCATTTTTATATATATATATATATATATATATATATATATATATATATATATATATATATATATATATATATATATATATATATATATATTAGTAAGTAATTTTAAAATATCTTTAGTTTTAATTCTTGTTTATCAATGAAATTTTAGTAATCCCTTTTCTTTAGTTATCCTTGCAGTTGCTTCCTTGTGCTGAATTATCATGCACGGAATTGTCTGTGATAAATTGACATGGGTGGAATTATCCTTTCACAGAATTGTCGCCGCTGAATAGTCGTGGTTGAATTTTCGACGGCTCACACACTTATATACATAATTCCTTTTGACAATATCATTTCGTACTCAAAATCCATTTTTTTTCAAAGCTCTGCGATATTTCAGTGCATGCAAATCCCATGTCTCCCTAAAGATATATTCTTAAAAGAGGTAATGCTATCATCTTCATCCCTGTATTGTATAATGTATCCATGAATAGTTGCGGAGGAATACATTATTCATGTTGATGACCATTCACTATACACTTCCATTAGAGAAATTAGTCTTAAATTTCTGGGAATTCAAATAGCATCACTTTTGCAAGCTTGCGCTGTTCGATGTGGGTGTACTGTGAGTTCTATATTAAGTCAAATAAATTTATCTCTGAGAGAGAGAGAGAGAGAGAGAGAGAGAGAGAGAGAGAGAGAGAGAGAGAGAGATTTTCTTTAATGAGGCAGAAATTAAAGAAAAAAATGGTTAGATCATGGATATGACTAAATGAATGATAAAAGCTAAGAAAAATAAGAATCCGAGAAAAAGTTAAAAAGATAAAGACTGTAATAAAGGGACTGAAAACAAACACATTAAACAGAAGAACTGATATTATGTGAGTGTGTCGTTGATCCAATTTGACCTTTTGCCAGGAATTTTGATTACAAAAAATGGGTGTTCAACACGCAAGAACATTTGTACTGGGATTATCTAATAATGAGAACAATGACGCTTAATAGGAATTTGCGTCGCCTTTTTCTTCAAGAGAAGGAGAATTTGGGAAATATGGAGATATTCTTTATCATCTTGTTACTGATGGTATTTAATTTTACTAAATGCTTACTTTATGGACGCTTGATAAAGAAATCTGTCTCAAATATTCTCCTTTTACTTCGTCTTTCGGGTGAGGCTGTGAAATATAGCAAAAAAGTCTTGTTCTATCTATAATTCTTGAAGCAACACATTTTACGATTTCGATATTCTTCTTTTTCTATTGGTAGGACTAATATTTGAACATCTCTTACAGCCTGTTCCTTTGTGTTTTCAAAACCCATTTTTCTTCATGTCAGAAAGAGAATGCCAAGAATTTTTAGTTGTAGGAAATCGTAGTAGATAACGATTGATCATAACTCTCCCCTTTGCCAGAAGCTATCGCCCAAGCATGAAAATGCTAGGAATACAAAGAGCTCCATTTGGACGCGTCTAGTGAGAGCAAAATTCTTTAAGGGAAAAACATTTTACTTTTACTATAAAACCAAGAATCCAAAACTTGCTCAGGGTACTACGAACACCTGGAAAGGATCTTATATGATTGATTATTTAGGAAGAAATTTCACTTCAGCATTTCAAAGGCATCTGTTATTTCTTCCATTAGAACGATTGTTGGAAACGACGAACTTAACATAGGAATTTTGTTTTGAAACGCCACTATATGAATGATGTGGAGATACGAAAGCTGGTATAAATTATGATTAGTGATCCAATTCAGTTTAAGTGGAGTTACATACCTTAGGCTAGAACACATCCAGTTGATTTCAGTTCAAGCACGGTCTAATTCCAAGCTCATGCATACAAACACGTACATTGACAGCTGTGCTTAAACTATTCATCTAAACCATAATCTCATCTATTTCAGCATTGATCCCATGCTATTAAATAATCACATTTATTGCAGTTAAAATATCATATTTTAAAAAGTAAAAAAAAAATAAAAATATTCATCTACACAAAACAAACTGATTAATATCCTCGATTCTCAATCCAATAAACTTAATACTAAATGCCCTAATTGAATACAACAAACACGAACAAATACAATAAAAGACATCTATAACATGTATCAAAATACGATACTATACTTTTGTCATAATACAACACGTTAATTTTCACTGCTAGTAGAAAGCCTTATACCAATGGCCAGTTCGACAATAGAAATCTCAAAAAAGAATAATTCAAAATATTCTTTTTCACGAAAGCATCAGAGTCTTCAGGCAGCCAATAATATTTCCAGCAAGTACATAACTTCAATTTATTCGTCACCTGTGTAATCCAAGTCTTATTTATTTTCTTAGAGGCCTCTTTATCATTGAACTTTAACAAAGGTTTCTACACTTCACTTTATTTTTCATGAAAACTCGCCTCTCTATTCTCTCCGACGGCATTACTTCTAGTGATTAACAAAGGCTTATTAACCTCATAATCACTGATAATAGACTTCTAATTGCTGGCTTCAATCTACCTCACTTTGAAAAGGCTCATCTATCCACCTGTCATTACTTTCCTAACACGCAGGACACACACTATCAGGTCCCAACAATCATCACTGGTGTCTAAAAAGCAACGAATTGGACGGGAAGTCAGTCATAACACTGGATCAGCTCAACAATCCTGAAAAAAAAATATATACACACACACACACACACACACACACACACATATATATATATATATATATATATATATATATATATATATATATATATATATATATATATATATATATATGTATATATATATATATATATATATATATATATATATATATATATATATATATATACATATATATATATATATATATATATATATATATATATATATATATATATATATATATATATATATATATATATATAGAGGCAAAAGGCAAATTGGAGGCAAATGCATAACTAAATTAAGTAAACAACAGCATTCCTCACTGCTAAATATTTTCTCCCTTTATAATTCTAAAATTCTGTCTATACCTCCTCTTATTCCCTTTTCTAAATATCCTACTCACAAGTGCTTTATGACCAACCAGTCCACTTTCCGTACATTCACTGTTGGTGTCCTCGCAAAGCCCAGGAAATTAACTCTGCATACCACAATTCCCTCATATCCCATATAGTCTACGAAATCAACACTCCCGCAATATGAACTAGACCCTGTTACACTTTTGATATTTAGTTTGTCTAGCCTTCGTACACTCATTCACGTGGTCTTTTCTCTCCACTACCAAAACAAGTATCTTAGTAGGGCTGATAACCTTAATATTTTACCAAAATAGTTCATTTTATGATACAAGCATCAAACTTTGCATGAAGGTTCTTCATGGTGTTCTTATGAAAATAAAAATGTGAGCCACTCAAATTTCTCATTTTTCAAGATGGCCACCACATTTTTAAATGGCAGCAAAACTCTCGATTTTCCACATGTAAGATTTTGACAAGTGTGTCATA
>NC_090736.1:109011752-109051752 GCF_036898095.1 Palaemon carinicauda
TCGTCGAAAGGGACGTCCTTCCAAAGGAGGGATGTGGAGGATGCCATACATGCATGATACTCTGGATCTTTTTGCTAGGCTTCTGCCAGGACGCTGTAATGCAATCCTTCGTGATTGGCAGCTGAAGTGTTTCTTGACAGGGCATCGGCAATGGGATTCATTTCCCAGGGACGTGCAGTATGGCTACAATTGTATTCAGCAACAGCGGAAAAATGTTGGCATTGAAGGGTGTGCCATGCACCGGACAGTTGAGTGAAGGGGTGCACCAGAGGAATGTAGACCGTGCAAATGACGAGAGGCATACCTTCCAAGAAAGGGATGTATAGCCGCCAAGTGCACGACCAGCAACTCGTGGTCAAAGGTAAAATAGCCTGTTTCTGCCTTGTATAGTATGCTACAGAAAAATGGAAATTGGCAGGGCAAACCATTGACCGCCTGCTTGAGTAATGCCCTAATAGTGATGGTGCCGATAGAGAGAAGGAGAGGTGCATGTGGCATGGGAAAAGTGAAAACAGCATGGGTTGATAGTTCATTCTTTGCATTGCAGGAGGCAGCTTCTTGAAGGGGATCTCAATTTACACCTTTCGGATTGACCTTTAGGTAGGTGTATATGGGGCCAAGAGTGGTGGTGATGACTGGCAGGAAATGGGATAATAGTTGATCATGTTAAAGAATTCTTGCGGTGCTTTGATGGTCAAGGGTGAGAGGAAGTTCTGAACAGCCGTTACCTTCTCAGGGATCAGGTGGACTCCTTTGGCAGTGATGAAATGCCCTAAAATCAATACTTCATTAGTGACAAAGGTAGACTTGTCATACCGGACTACAAGTACGATCTGTTATAGGTCACCATGTACGATACATAAGTGATGGATGCATTCCTCTTTGGAGGAAGAGAACACAACCATGTCAGCCACCTGACATACACAGAAGGGAACGTCCCGTAAGTTCCCGTCCATTGCACATTGAAAAGTGGCCTCATCATTACAAAGACCAAAACAGGAGTAATGGAAGGGGTATGTACCAAAGAAGGTGATGACAGTCTTGGGGATGTCTTTTGAGTTCAAGTTCGAAAGTTAAGAAAACTTTCGCCCTTTGCAAGAAGGAGGTCGGCTTGGTAATGTTTGGGAGGGGTTAGTGATCCAGTTCTATCTGCATGTTCAGGTGCCTGTAATCCCCTAAGGGTGATGACCATGGATTTGAAGCATTTTGGCAAAGGCCCATTTCTTCCATTTTGGCGAACATTTCTGTAGTGGCTGCCAAACAATCTGCTGCTAGACGCCTAAATCTGGTGAATACTGGGCGCCTCGTTGTCTTGATATGATGATAAATACCATCTGCATTTGACGAAGTTCTGGACGGTAAACTTATGGGTATGACTTTGGGAGGTGGGCGTAGGCATCCGTGAGTTCACTAGCCCCTAGTTGGAGAGGAGTCTACAAGTAAGATTCAGCGTTGACTACCCGTTAGTGAGCAAATTTGACCAGGAGGTAGTAACGTGAGAGAATATCCCCATCGAGGATTGGTAACGTGATATCAGCAACAAGAAACTTCCACTGATATTTGATGCTTCCTAACAATAATGTGAGGTTCTTGTATCTACAGGTGGGGATCACAGATCCATTGGCAGTTACTAGGTGGATCAATAGATTTAGACAAACTGCATTATGTTTTGGGAAGTGGCATTGGCAGAAAAAACGGCAAGCACCAGTGTCTACCAAAAATCACACACCTGTACCTGCATTATATAAAAAGAAAATATTAAAGACAGGGCAGGCCACCGCCACAAGCGATGGCCTGAATCTAGTTTGGTAATAGTGTGACATGCCAAGAGTAGGATTTGACTTCAAGGCAAGATGAATGCAGCTGAATACTTTATCATAGACACATCAGGTATATATACACAAGAGGTCCCAGCAAGTAGGTCACAAAATACAAACATGATGTTTCTTGTCGAACTGGCAACCGGTTCTGTTAACAGTTAACAATGAAATAGGCAGACATGTTAATATAAGTTGCTGTCAGTGCAATGGGAGAGCAAAGATACAAAGGATAATATATACAAAAAAGAGATATGTCATTGCTTTGTACAATCGTGTGACATACGAGTGGTACACGGCTCCCCACCCTTAAAAATAGGGTGCCCTGATCTAGAAAGGCGAACTGTAGTAAGGCCGTCTCGAATACAGGCCTGGTCAGTGGAGGAAGAAGTCGGCATGAGTAGGTCGATTGATATGGAGACGGATAAGGAAGCAGTTTGGTTGTGACATCAACAATCATTCTTTCTCTCATGCACATACTCATTATACATACACACTTTGTTTCCCTTTACAATCTACAGCTGATAATCCTAATTGAAAAAATAGGAGACTATACACACCAAAAGGAGACGACTTTCAATAATTGGGCTACGAAAAATTGCACAGAGAAAAAAGTAATAAAATTGAAATAAAACTTTCCCGTGGCAGTAGTCTAATTTCTTGACCAAGTCGGCATGAGTAGGTCGATTAATATGGAGACAGATAAGGAAGCAGTTTGGTTGTGACATCAACAATCATTCTTTCTCTCACGCACATACTCATTATACATACAAACTTTGTTTCCCTTTACAATCTACAGCTGATAATCCTAATTGAAAAAATTGGAGTCTATACACACCAAAAGGAGACGACTTTCAATAATTGGGCTACGAAAAATTGCACATAGAAAAAAGTAATAAAATTAAAATAAAACTTTCCCTTGGCAGTAGTCTAATTTCTTGACCCACTAATTCCAAACTGCACGTGCAATCTAAAAAAAAACACAGAATGATTCTTACAATTTAATTTTGAAAAATGAATAAAAGGTAAATAATTCCGGCAATTTAAAATAATTTAATATCTTTTGGACAATCACCCACAATCACCTGATCTTGCTGTACATTTTCTGTACTTGAAATTATTGACGATTTATTTTTATTTTTCCACTGTTATTGTTTCCAATTCTCCTACCTATGACTTTCTTCCGAATTATCCTATCGAAGAAGAATGTCTGAAAGAGAAGAAATCAAAGAGAGAATGAAAATAGTAAGTAGCAAGGGAAAAAGTGTGTGAATACCAAAGTAATTTTGTAAACAGTTTAGTAATCTTTTCATCATTATACAAGAGGCTGATATTTTGTGCCCAATACCATATGAACAATATAATGCAATTATAATTATTACAACAATAAATATAGTACTTCCCCTACTATTACAGTTAAAAACATATCGGGCTCTCTTGATGGCGTGCAATAACAAAGCTTTTTCTTCATTACCATTTGGAAAGGAAAACATTCACTTTTGGTCTAGTTCGTTAATTTCCTTTGCAGTTTGGCACACTTCACAAATAAGGGATTATCCTGGATTCCAAAAAAGTCAAATTTTCTGGAATAATAGCAGAAAACTGTGAAGAAATCGAGTGAGACTCCTTTACTCACAGCCTATATTAGCTGTGTGGAAGCGCTACTCGTACCACGTGGGACCCCCCAAATGACCAGGCCTTCTCTCGAGACAGCCTTGACTGTAGGCGGGTCATCTGGCAGGAGATAAGCAGGTTTTTGATGATCAATGGAGACCCAGTCTTCTTTGCCACAAATGTTTAGTAGGAATGCGTTCGGATTGCGTCGGATCACAAGGAAAGGGCCCGTGTAAGGGGGCGTTAGCGGTGGCTTGCTAGTGTTGTTGAATAGGAAGACATACGTTGCAGAGTGCAAGTCTGTCGGTAATGGATGCTTCGCCGCGAAAACATAATCTGCTTTGGTGGTTGAGCGAGTCACGCTCTTGATGCGTAACTGGACTTCTGGGTGCTAAAACCAAGCAAACGCCTCTCTGCTGGCAAACAACAAAAGGTTGAAAGGGCGGCCATAGTAATAGTGAGGGGGGAGGAGGCAAGATGAGCGAGTCGACTTCTGGGGTCACCAATGTGACGTGCCAAGAGTAGGATGTGACTCAAAGGTGAGGTTAATGTAACTGAGTACATTATTATAGACACATCCGGTATATATACACAAGAGGTCCCGCCAAGAAGGTCACAAAATACAAACATGCTATTTCTTGTCCAACCGGCAACCGGTTCTGTTTACTAAGCAGACATGTTAATACAGGTGTGAGGGGAGAGCGAAGATACAAAGGATAATATGTACAAAAAAGAGATATGTCGTTATTATGTATGATCGTGTGGCACACAAGTGGTTCAATAGCAATGGGCATCAGAAAGTTACTATAGAGGACATTGGTTCGGGTGTGAGCAAGTGGTAGGTAGTGGGTGGTTTTGTCTCCTCTCTGGCACGTCACAGGGTGAGCGTCTGTGTCTTACCCCATTCACGTCACTTTTGATGGATATTGAATAGTTGCCCACTTCATCAGGAGTGAAGGTGTTGATGGAGGTCTTGAAGGTGCTGAAGAGGCTGTCCATGTAGGCGCCAACTTTGATCATCAGTTCATGGGTAATATATAGACATTGTGGATGGCAGTACGTGCAGGTTCAGGTAGGCACCATACCCAATGGGCACCAAATAGATTCAGTTCACGAGGAGAGCTGCCTGTGGCAGGATGCAGGCAAGTGATACTGGACTATCCCCTAAGAGTGAGCCAAGCCTTCTGGTTTTTCCACGCCTGTTTAGAGAGCGGGAAAGTTTCGTTATATCAATGTTCTATGGGGACCAGAATTTTTAAGTATAGATTGCATTTAAGCACTCTATTGATTCAAACATTCATTATGCAAATCAATACGTCAATTAGGTCATAAAAGATCAAAAGGTCACTATAATTGGATACGAGTGAAAATTTGACTGTTTTAAAAATAGGTTGTCAAGTTTTCAAATGATTTATTTTGACATTTCAAATAAATATAGGTATAGAAAATTGCCTATAATGCCTGTATATCATTACATCAATTGAAACGGGACGCAAATATGGGAAGACATTTTTTTTTCTGATTGCCTTTAGTATGGTGTATACCAAAAAGTATGATGGCGATGTCAGGCAGGGTCGCCGGTCTGGACTACGGTCCACCCCAAACAGCCAAAGCAAAGTCCTTCAAAAAAAGGCAACCGTGTTACCCCATACGAATGGGAAAAAAGCACGTTAATAGAAGCAAAAAAAAAAAAAATAGCTGCGGATATTCGAACTGCAACCATAAAAAAAAAAGACTTAAATTGCTTGGTGATCACAAGGAGCATTTTGCGTACCGCACGACAAAGGATTGTTACAAAAAAGTATACAATGACAAAAACTCTAGAGACCTTTGTAGAAAAAATAAGTAAAAAGAGAGATGAGTCGCCATTAGCAGAAATAAAAAAAAAGAGCCAGAACTGCGCAAAGTACGATCATAGGGTATCTCCTGTCATACTCCTACCCTTCGCTGCAACATCTACATGTATAAGTATGCAATATGCACGTATGTCCAGTATCTTAATGCATATGAAAAATATAGAATTTCTAAACAGATAAGGCTAGAAAATTATGAGAAGGAACTGTGTTTTTACAGACTGATGTAAAAGGTTGCACATATGATTTACTGGTATAATGTTCCTTATATGGAGCAGATCTATTCTGCCACAAGCTCTGCATTAGGAATTCCTCATCATCACCATCTCCTCCTAGGCCTATTGACGCAAAGGAATTACATCCCAAAATTTGATCATGCGAAAGAAAAGTCCAGGAAGAGCCATTTAACAAATGAGAAGAAAAATGCATGGTTAACATTGCCGCCAGGAAAAAAAAAAAAAGATACTGAGCTCTGCAGTGATTAAGTTTATGGTCATACCAGAGTTGTCTTTAACAGTGAATTTCCTTTTCTCATCTAAAACAAGTTAATAAATCACAGAATTCCTTCACCGAAAGTAAGTGGTTTCTTATATCATCTGATATAACTTCTAGGGTGAGAATAGAATGTAGTTTCACTTGGACAGGATCGAGCTGCAAAGAATTTTCATTCCTCTCTATTGTTGCATTAACAGCTTGAGGTTTCCTTTCTCCTGTTGCACTTCGGTTTTACTGATACAGGTTCCTTGGATAAACTGCAGAACCCCTAGGCTTATAGCATCCTGCTTTTCCAACAAGGATTGTAGCTTAGCAAGTAATAATAATAATAATAATAATAATAATAATAATAATAATAATAATAATAATAATAATAATAATAATAATAATAATAATAATAATTCCCTGAATAAGTTGCAAATTTCCACTATTTCGTGGTATATGAGTAACCAGTGCCACAAATTCCTGTTATACATGATTCTCGATGTATTCTTTTATGAACTGTCCATACGTTGTTCTAAAGCCATATCAGTATCTAAAGTATTGAACTTCCCGCATGTTCTTTAAATAACAAATTTACTACTTGTGAAAGCCTGATATGCCCCTGGTCCTGAGACAACGAAATTTATCTTAAAGTGGAAGATAATAATGTATAACCATGTTCTGGTACTATTATCTCTACAAAGATGTATTATTCTTGTTTGATTCTTTCCCCAATTACTTATACAAATAGTAGATTTATTGTACTTTCTCGTTCTTCCATATGATAAGTGTGGTTATCCATAATAGAATTTCAACAATTCCTTGTTAAAGTTATTGCAATTTTCACCAATCTTTTATCCTATACCTCATAAAGTTTTCATTTATTTTCTAAAATTTCCTGAATTCCATCTCAATCAGCCTTTTATCCAGAATTATTCATAAAATAGTTTTAATTTCCTCCTCTTTCCAATGTTTTGAATTTCATTTTTTGCGGCTAGCTCATAAAAAAAAAATTCACAGACCTATTTCCCGTTACTATCCATCCATCTTTTCCAAACTCCAAATAAAGGTTGTTTGAATATTTATGAATTTCTCCCTCAATCAACTTTACTGTAATTACTACTAGAAATTGTCCCCCTTATTAAATACAAGTGGATTTATCTAACTACAATTTCTTGTTTGTAACTCAGTTTATTGAAGGAAATCATTGTTTAGATCCAAGTAAGTTCATGTATTACTTTAACCATATACTAATCCATTTTACTACTTTATAATATAACTAGTCATTTTGTTAATGATATATTCCCTCTCTCAAATCATGAAATAAAGATACTTTGATTACCAAGTTTATTAACACCACCACGGTCAAAGACAAATTTTGTACCCCATTTGTGTCAATAGGGATATTATCACCTTATGAGATGTTATTGTCTTCTTCATCTCCTCCCATCACCTTTCTATCCCTATATTTAACTTCCCCTACCCCATGTTTTTTTGTAATTTAAGAGAAAACCTCAAAAGTAAATATACAGTCAAGAATCACATATCAAATATAATACAATATATATATATATATATATATATATATATATATATATATATATATATATATATATATATATGTGTGTGTGTGTGTGTGTGTGTGTGTTTATGCATATATATATATATATATATATATATATATATATATATATATATATATATATATATATTCATATTATATATATATATATATATATATATATATATATATTCTTTAGTTTAGGACATTATTTATATATATACATACATACATATATATATATATATATATATATATATGCATATATATATATATATATATATATGCATATATATATATATATATATATATATATATATATATATATATATATATATATATATACATATATATATATATATATATGTGTGTGTGTGTGTGTGTGTATAGTTTCTTGAGTTTAGTATGTTTTAGGATATATTTCCTCCTTTTTCATAATATATATCTTCTATTTCCTCATGATACTATTGGTCCTTTTGGCCTTGATGCATTTCCTCAATTAGCTCATGATGTCTTTTCTCCGTTTGTTTCGGATATATTTTCCACTTGCCAAACGTAATTTATGGAAAAGGAGGCCTTGCGCATAATTAAATGTGAGAATACTCACGCTTCTATAAAGGATATGAAAAATCTCTATATCATTTGTAATGTTCAACTATACAATAATATCTATCTATCTATTTATAAAAATTTATTTGGATTGCGGATGGCGGTGATGTAATAAAAAAAAAAAAAACTTAGTTGACCAAATAAAATGTCGTAAAACATGATAATATAAAGACTTTTTTTTTTTTTTCACCCATGAATGGCTGAAGCCAGGCAAAGGATAATGTCTCAGAGACTAACCATGTACACCAATGGCTAGGTCAGACAAGGGAGGGCCATGCAATGGCTGCGAATGACTAAGAAATAAGACTCATAAGCTCTCCCAATAACCTCCTCCCGCCCCAAACTCATCCATAACTTGCACGTATGATTATGATGCAGACACTACTAAAAACTATCGAGACTGCATAACGGGGACCTTTACGGGTTAGCTACAACGATCAATAAAGTAGCTCTCTCTCTCTCTCTCTCTCTCTCTCTCTCTCTCTCTCTCTCTCAAACAAACAAACAAACACTATTTTCATTTTGGAGGACCTATAATAACAAAAAAAAAAAGGGGGGGGAATAGTGAAAGGAAAGAGTGTAGATCTTTTGAAATAATCAGAAAAGGGGCCATAGAAAATTAATGGTGGAAAAAGAAGAAAAGGTGGATAAGTAAAGAGAAAATATTGAATTGAGGGAAGAGTGGAGAGCCAGAAATAGGGAAGAAAGTAGGAAAAGGGGTGAGGCAAGGGCCACGGATAAGAAGAAATTCATGATTTTACACAGATATAAAAGTAAGTGATTATACAACAATAGCCTTCAAATAGATTTGTGTTTAGAATAATAGGAAATTTCGAATGGTTTTATGGCGAAAAAGTAGAACCATGATATACAAAAAAGTCCAAACGATTCACCAATTCTGAAATATCTTTACCTCATATTCTGTTTCATGGGAGAGAGAGAGAGAGAGAGAGAGAGAGAGAGAGAGAGAGAGAGAGAGAGAGAGAGATAACAACATTGTCAGAAATATTTCCAACCACTTACATAATACCTTATTTTCCATATAGTGGTCCTGATTTCGTGTGGAAGAACTTGTCATTACATTTTGACCAGTTAGAGAAACAAGGTCTGAAATATTTCCCCATGTTCGTTTTTATTTGAATTAGTCATATGAAGGGCTGTTAACCTATGAATTTAGAATTTAAGTTAACAGTTATTACACATTTCAATTATGTGAAAATTAGATAAAATACATTTCTTTTTTACACTTATTAAGGGTCATTATTGTATATGCATGTCTTAGAATTTCCAATGCGGTTCAGAGATCCCTTAATTATGATCAGGAATTTGGTATGGTTGGCCTTGATTTTAGTGAGGCACTTATTTTCAAATACAAGCATTATTAATTTTTTAACTATTAGATTGTCGGAAGTCGTTGTTGATGGGTACTATAGTGACTTTAGAAATGTAATATTTGATTTTCCTGGTTGCATCAGTTTCACCTCTAGAATAGAGACACATACTTGTAGAATCCCTTAATAGAAAATTAGTGATGGTGTATAATATGGGGAATAATGGGGCATAGAGTTGAAGCCTCCCCCCCCCCAAAAAAAAAAAAAAAAATCAAGGTAAGATTGTAATTCGAATACAGTAGCTTCTCAACACCCACATTTTTGCATTGAAGGTGTCTCTTTAAATTTTTACAACTCATTTAAAAGTGAAGGTCGGAATCTTAATTACAAATTTACTTTTGAAAAACATATTCGATCAATTTCTTTTTGAATTGAAAAAGCATAAGGTTTATTGAGAAATTCTTTTAAGAATCTCGGTATTAAGTCTATCCTTAGAAAATGTTTTATTTCATTAATTTTACGAAGTATTTCCGAGTATTGTTCGCTGCGTGGTCATAAGCACCGGCTCACTGACACCTTATTTTGTTTTTTGGATAGAAACTTATGTTTTATTAGATTTCAGGATTCTACTAATCTTCTAGAATAATCGTCCATATATTACATTATCCAAGTTAAGTAAGGTTTTATTTTAAATTCAGATCTATTGGACTCCTATCTTCCCAGCCTGTACGTATTTTTAAGTATGTTGTTGATTCTAACGGTCATGCATTCCCCACCATAAGTCACAATACTAAACATTATTCTATTAGATTTATTCCCATTGTGACCTGATTGGGGAATGATCTCACTATTCAGGCAGTTGAATCTATGAAAATTTAGAAATTGAAATTTTTTCAGATGATTCACCGTTGAGCAGGTTCACATATATTCGTCTTATTTTATAGTTTATATAGTATGGCATTTCTATTGAAACGATGTTACTGATCTTGAAATATTTCATATTTTCTATTCATTACTTACAAATAATTTTATATTCTATTTTCTTATTTTCTTTCCTCACTGGGCTACTTTCCATTATAGACCATTTGGGCTTGTAGCATTCTACTTTCCCAACCAGTGTTGTTGCTCGGATGATAATAATAATAATAATAATAATAATAATAATAATAATAATAATAATAATAATAATAATAATAATAATAATAATAAAGAATGCTAAGATAACGTTAGAGGTAAATTATTTGTTAGTTCAAATCATAACCTGAATTTGTTTATTTACATTATACAAAATATTTTTAAACACCATTCTTTATTCTAGACAATCTCGGCGGTATCTTGGCCGAGATTAAGCCCTTTTTCCCGACTCCTTTTCAGGTTTCTGGATTATCCATGACATGCGAAACGTCAGGAAGCAGATTAGAGTAGAAATATAGCCCTTACAATTATACATGTTTCGTGTAAGGGACCATTTATCGTGACAGGGTGAAAGAAATTTCTAAGACGTCTGAGCTAGATAAAAGCTTTAGTGTTCCTTTGACCTTCCTGTGTTACGATAATATAGACCACTAAAGTTGCGTATTTTTCACTTGAACGTTAGTGGGTGAAGCCCACAGGCTCTATTCATCACAGCCGCATATTAGAGTAATGGAAAAGCAAAAGATGTAATGGATAATATGAAGAAGTCGTCGAGAATTTGAACTGGTACAATTAGAAAAGTATCCTTACTATATTACTCTTGTCTTATTGATTCAAAGTTATATATATATATATATATATATATGTATATATATATATATATATATATTTATTTATGTATGTATATATATATATATATATATATATTTATATATATATATATATATATATATATCTAAATAAGCCATATATATTTTTGATACATTAATGTCTGGATTCTCTTAACGACCTCGGGATCAGAGCCCTAGGCGAAATCACACAAAGACAAGAGCTTGGCTCTGGCCGGGAATCGAACCCTGGTCGGCAAGCTTGTACAGACAGTGACTAACCCACTTAGCCACGTGGGTTAGTCACTGTCTGTACAAGCTTGCCGACCAGGGTTCGATTACCGGCCGGAGCCAAGCTCTTGTCTTTGTGTGATTTCGCCTGGGGCTCTGATCCCGAGGTCGTTAAGAGAATCCAGACATTAATGTATCAAAAATATATATGGCTTATTTGAATATGAAAAAACACGTAAAAATGTGCAAAATTTATCATATATATATATATATATATGTGTGTGTGTGTGTATTATATATATATATATATATATATATATATATATATATATATATATATATATATACACGGCATAAATGAATTAGAGTTAGCATTGTTGATGAATATGCGAAAAAGGAGATATGGCTGATTGCAATAATTACAGATGAATCATACTTAGGTCACTTGTCATGAAAATATATAGTATGCTCAATCCATAGAGACTAGCGAGAAAGATTGATTAAAGGGTGAGAGGTGAACAAGCAGGATTTAGAAACGGTAGAAGCTGTACTTATCAAATTTTAATTTTAAGACATGATGTACAGAAATGTGCAGTATTTAGGAGTCCACTTTTGGTGGCATTTGTGAACTATGAAAAAGCCTTCGGTAGTGTGCAGCGGTCTGTTCATGAGCATAGCAAGTGCAAAGTTAATGCTAGTGGAGTCCAATTAAATAACTTTCCAATGAACAGTGGAATACTCCAAGGGAATTTGTTGTCACCAATGTCGTTTATCCTTCTCGCTGATTTTGGGATGGTGGAAAAGGATTGAACTAAATTGGTAACAGGAAATTACCAAACTTATAGTTTTTTTATGACACTGACCTTATTAGCAAAACACCATTGGACTTGCAAACCTTGCTTATTAGAATACATTAAATATCACACGAGGTTGGACTCAAGATAAATATAAGAAAGACAGATAATGAAACGGAAAATGCAATAAAAGATTAAATATCATTAAAAAGAGAAAGGAATAATGAGATGGAATCATTTAAATATTTATGAACTATAATATCTAATACAGGATCTTTAGAGTTTGAGTTTAATGGAAGATTGATAAAAGAAACTTGGCCAATGGCTTGGTTAAGTACAATGTCGAAAACAAACTGCCTGAAATTATATATAAAAATCAGGTTATATATCAGTTTAGTGGTATGACAATGAAACGATATTCAGTAAATTTTATGGATTTGAGAACAAAGCCCTTAGAAGAATATATGGAGTTACATGATAGGATTAGAAATGAAACCACAAGAGAGATTACTCAAGCGTCATAAGTGGATGAAAGTAAAGTGGTGGATAGAGGGAGATTGTCTGAGCATGCTATCGTAATCCAAACTTTCAACTAGGCTCCAAAAAGCTTTGAAAGACACAGGCCTACATGGTTAAGGACTATGAAACGTGAAGTAGGAGATGATGAATGAAGAGGTATTAAATTAAAAGCTCAAGAAAGACATGGCTAGCGAAATCTAACCGAGGCCTTTTGCCTTAAAAGGCGTAGGGAGAGATAATATGTATATATATATATATATATATATATATATCAACTAAGCCATATATATTTTAATACATTAACGTCTGGATTCTCTTAACGACCTCGGGATCAGAGCCCCAGGCGAAATCACACAAAGACAAGAGCTTGGGTCCGGCCGGGAATCGAACCCTGGTCGGCAAGCTTGCATCGATAGTGACTAAACCACTTGGCCACGAAGAAAGATAAAATTCAATGACGATTCTTCTGTACTTATACCTGTCGAATTCAGGTATTTTGTACTTAGAATTGAAATCAACCCATCTTCACCATCGTAGCCAATTGGTAGTTTGTTACTTGGCATTCAATTAATGATAAATTTGTGATTTCGCCTGGGGCTCTGATCCCCAGGTCGTTAAGAGAATTCAGAAATTAATGTATCAAAAATATATATGGCTTATTTGAATATGAAAAAAAAACACGTCTAAATGTGCAAAATTTATCATTAATTGAATGCCAAGTAACAAACTACCAATTGGCTACGATGGTGAAGATGGGTTGATTTCAATTCTAAGTACAAAATACCTGAATTCGACAGGTATAAGTACAGAAGAATTGTCATTGACTTTTATCTTTCTTCGTGGCCAAGTGGCTTAGTCACTGTCTATACAAGCTTGCCGACCAGGGTTCGATTCCCGGCCAGACCCAAGCTCCTGTCTTTGTGTGATTTCGCCTGGGGCTCTGATCCCGAGGTCGTTAAGAGAATCCAGACATTAATGTATCAAAAATATGTATGGCTTATTTTTATATTAAAAAAAAAAACACGTCTAAATGTGCAAAATCTATCATTAATTGAATGCCAAGTAACAAACTACCAATTGGCTACGATGGTGAAGATGGTTTGATTTCAATTCTAAGTACAAAATACCTGAATTCGACAGGTATAAGTACAGTAGAATTGTCATTGACTTTTATCTTTCTTCGTGGCCAAGTGGCTTAGTCACTGTCTATACAAGCTTGCCGACCAGGGTTCGATTCCCGGCCGGACCCAAGCTCTTGTCTTTGTGTGATTTCGCCTGGGGCTCTGATCCCCAGGTCGTTAAGAGAATCCAGACATTAATGTATCAAATATATATATGGCTTATTTGAATATGAAAAAAAAAAACACGTCTAAATGTGCAAAATTTATCATTAATTGAATGCCAAGTAACAAACTACCAATTGGCTACGATGGTGAAGATGGTTTGATAACAATTCTAAGTACAAAATACCTGAATTCGACAGGTATAAGTACAAAAGAATTGTCATTGACTTTTATCTTTCTTCGTGGCCAAGTGGCTTAGTCACTGTCTATACAAGCTTGCCGACTAGGGTTCGATTCCCGGCCGGACCCAAGCTCTTGTCTTTGTGTGATTTCGCCTGGGGCTCTGATCCCCAGGTCGTTAAGAGAATCCAGACATTAATGTATCAAAAATATATATGGCTTTTTTGAATATGAATAAAAAAACACGTCTAAATGTGCAAAATTTATCATTAATTGAATGCCAAGTAACAAACTACCAATTGGCTACGATGGTGAAGATGGTTTGATTTCAATTCTAAGTACAAAATACCTGAATTCGACAGGTATAAGTACAGAAGAATTGTCATTGCCTTTTATCTTTCTTCGTAGCCAAGTGGCCTAGTCACTGTCTATACACTCTTGCCGACCAGGGTTCGATTCCCGGCCGGACCCAAGCTCTTGTCTTTGTGTGATTTCGCCTGGGGCTCTGATCCCGAGGTCGTGAAGAGAATCCAGACATTTATGTATCAAAAATATATATGGCTTATTTGAATATGAAAAAAAAAACACGTCTAAATATGAAAAATTTGTCATTAATTGAATGCCAAGTAACAAACTACCAATTGGCTACGATGGTGAAGATGGGTTGATTTCAATTCTAAGTACAAAATACCTGAATTCTACAGGTATAAGTACAGAAGAATTGTCATTGACTTTTATCTTTCTTCGTAGCCAAGTGGCTTAGTCACTGTCTATACACTCTTGCCGACCAGGGTTCGATTCCCGGCCGGACCCAAGCTCTTGTCTTTCTGTGAGTTTTCCTAGGGCTCTGATCCCTAGGTCGTTAAGAGAATCCAAACATTAATGTATCAAAAATATATATGGCTTATTTGAATATGAAAAAAAAAAAACACGTCTAAATGTGCAAAATTTATCATTAATTGAATACCAAGTAACAAACTACCAATTGGCTACGATGGTGAAGATGGGTTCATTTCAATTCTAAGTACAAAATACCTGATTTCGACAGGTATAAGTAAAGAAGAATTGTCATTGACTTTTATCTTTCTTCGTGGCCAAGTGGCTTAGTCACTGTCTATACACTCTTGCCGACCAGGGTTCGATTCCCGGCCGGACCCAAGCTCTTGTCTTTGTGTGATTTCGCCTGGGGCTCTGATCCCGAGGTCGTTAAGAGAATCCAGACATTAATGTATCAAAAATATATATGGCTTATTTGAATATGAAAAAAAACACGTCTAAATGTGCAAAATTTATCATATATATATATATATATATATATATAGTTTTATGAATTATATATACTGTATATACACTATATTATATATATATATATATATATATATCATGAAGTCAATACTGCACAGTAGTCTAGTTTTATTCTAGCAATAACGAATTGTGGAATGAACTTCCTAATAGTGTAGTTAAATCTGTAAAATTTATCAAGTTAAACCTTTCAGCCAATTTATTTTTTTTATATTACTCTTTTAATAGTTTATTTAAGAAAGATCTGTTTTATTATTATTACTGTATTTAAGATATTTTATTTTATTTCTTTTAATAGAGTTTATCTATTTTCTTATTTCCTTTCCTAACAGGGCTAATTTTCCTTGTTGAAGCGGTCAAGCTTATAGCATATCGCTTTTCCAACTAGGGATGTAATTTAGCTAGTATTAGTAGTAGTAGTAGTAATAATAATAATAATAATAATAATATGTATACATCACTATATCCATATCTGAAGCTTCATTTATTTGCTAGGATACGCTCAATGATTTGATTTGATTAATGATTTTATAATTTCATCCTTCCTCAGTATCCAGTTAATGTTTCGCTTCCAACCAACCCATCCGTCGATTCATTAGAGCGTAAAAATTCTCCATTATAACAATGTGCTTTATTTTTTTTTTCTTTCAGCCTAAGTTTAAGATTTTAAAGAGCGTTTTGTTTAAATCCTCTTTTACTTCACCTTATGTTTTCCCTTTCCTTTTATGTTCTATTTGATTTTATACTTTAAAACAGTGATGAGAACTCAAACAAATACAGATATTTCATGTCGACACTTACACACAATTCTACATTAAAGGTGTCATATCAGGAGTGACGATCATGAAAATGCAGAGTTATTTTAAATAATTTCATTGACAAATTCTGGTAGTTCTCAGATTATAAAAAGGTTTATATGGATTCTAGTTCATTTATCTTTCAAACAGATATAACACACACTGTTAAAGAAATAAATGAACCTTATGATGAAGTTAGAATGACTAAAAGGAGAGAGAGAGAGAGAGAGAGAGAGAGAGAGAGAGAGAGAGAGAGAGAGAATATATTCATAGCTGAAATGCAAATTATACAGTTTGTAACCAACATTTTACAGAAATGTATTTTTTCTTTAATTTTTAACTTTATCATCCTTGACCTAGAACTCAACATTGTAGCCAGCTTTCAATTACCAATAGAATTGAGGTTTAAGCAAAATAGTAAAATGCTAAAATACAGTATGGGAGTAATCTATAAATGGAAAAGGCCCAGTACATATGGTGGTTGCTGTAATGATGAAATTTGTGAGGTGGGAAGGGGGGATGGAACTCTCTGTGAGGAAAGTGGTTTCATTGGGGTGTTGGTAAGCAATCCATGGTGATATGCTATATGGAGGAGGAAGAAAAAGAAAAGTTCAACACATGAGAGAGACAGAGCAAAGCAGTTACAGGACCCGACATGTCTGGGTCTACAGTGAATAAGTTGATGCAACGTTGTTGAGACTTGAGTGTTTGGTTGAAGGAAATAAGTTATTAGTATAAATGTAAAGATAAATTGAAAGGAAAATGAACAAAAGAAAAGGGGAATATTATCGATTGTTTGATTTTAAGTTTTCTTCTGGCATCCTGACATCAAAATGGGAGGATGAAATCAGCTATATAATAGTATATAAAAATTCAAGTTTTTCTATTCTAGTTATTTAGAAAAGATGGCATGGAAGAGTCTTGGTGATTAAGAATATACAGGAAAGGTTTAATTAAATCATGTCGAGATGAAAATCGTGAGTTGAAAGTAATCACAAAAACGATCATAGAAAGGAAAATAAATTTGAAATTTACTATAGTGTCAGATCAGATTAAAATAAAACCGAAACTGAATTTAGAATTTAAATATAGCTAAATCATGTGTATAGAGACACACTTACAGTATATATATATATATATATATATATATGTATAAGTATATATATGTTTGTGCGTGTATATATATATATATATATATATGTGTGTGTGTGTGTGTGTATATACATATATATATATATATATATATATATCATCTCCTATGTCTACTGACGTAGAGGACATCAGTTACATTTAACCAGTCGTCTCTATCTTGAGCATTTAGATCAATACTTTTCCATTCATCATCTCCTACTTCACGCACTATAGTCCTCAGCCATGTAGGCCTCGATCTTCCGACTCTTCTAGTGTCTTGTGGAGCCCAGTTGATAGTTTGGTGAACGAAACTCTCTTGGGGAGTGGAAAAAGCATGCCCACATCCCTTACCATGATCTCGTCCACACAAGGTACACGAGTAATCACACTTATAGTTTCATTTCCTGCCCTGCCATCTAACTCCCGATATTCCTCTGAGGGCTTTCTTCTCTAACCTACAAAATCCGTTGGATATTGTTTTATTGCCATACCCCGACTCGTGACAGTAATGAAACACTGATTTCACTTAACTGATATATAGCCTGATTTTTATATGTAATTTCAGCCGATTTGATTTGCAAATTTTACTCAACCTAGCCATTGTCTGATTTGTTCTTTGTTTAATCTATCATTAAACTTAAATTTTGAAGATCCTCTATTACAGATCATAGTTCTTATATATTTACCTATTTCGTTCTCACCATCTCTGTATTTCTTCTATTTATCTTGAGCCCAACCTTCATTGATATTCCATGTATTATGGTACGCAAGCTTTGCAAGTCTTGCAGTGTTTTGCTAATAAGGACAGAATTATCAGCATACTCTAGGTCAGCTAATTTCCTGTTACCAATCCAGTATAATCATTCCCCACCATCCCCGGTTGTTCTATGCATTTCAGAATCCCAGAGGAGGATAAACAACATTGGTGACAACACATTCCCTGGAGTACTCCACTTTTCACTGGAAATTCATCTGATAATATTCTACTCACATTAACTTTGTAAATACTATGTTCATGAACAGCCTTAACCAAATTTAAATATTTAAGAGGAACTCCATAATACAGGGCTCTCCCCAAAATTGGCAGGTGAACACTACCAAATGATTTTTCATAACCGACAAATACCTTCAAATACCTTATGCATTGCTGTTTCACATCTTAAAAGGGAAATTTAGTCAGTGCAACTTCTACCACAGACCAACAAAACACAGACAGTAAATGGCCATACTTAAACTTGAAATCGGTATGGTGCCGAAGTATAACCAGTTGCAATTTCCATTATATATATATATATATATATATATATATATATACATATATATATATATATATATATATATATATATATATATATATATATACATATATATATATATATATATAGGCCTATATATATATATATATATATATATATATATATATATATATATATATATATATATATATGTGTGTGTGTGTGTGTGTGTGTGTGTGTGTGTACAAGCCTCGAATTAAAGTTTTTATGAGATAAGGCAAGTTACAGCCAGTATTTGGTTAAAATAAAAATAAAAATCCAGGGGCCCCAAGGATATGCAGTAGGGCACCAAGGCTTTTGTGTTAGTCAATTTTGAGGCTTCTATGTATGTATGTATGTATATATGTAAGTATGTTTCTTGTGTGCATGTGAGGAAAGTGGTAGTGGGTGTTATATGGTGCTATATTTATCTGTTCATTTAATCTACCAATCTGAGAATTTGATCGACATTTTAAAATGTATAATTTTTTTCTTCCTTGAACCTTAATTAATAAACTGCATGTCTGTAAAATGCTCTTCACAAAGTAACAATCTTTGATGCTGAAACTGTCACTTCCACCGTATCTAGAAAACTATGGTGACATCACCAATTTTCTGTTCAGCTTCAATTTCATCGAGCAAATCTATTTTTACCTTTCATGTTTAGTTAAACAAAATATTTGTATGATGAATATTTTAATAGTAAAGCATATGTTTATCCTAATTGGAAAATTATATTATCAAAATTATACATCAATTATCGTAACCTATATTTTTAACACAATAACACCACTCTTAGTCGAACCAGAAATACATTCAATGCAATGAAAAATGAACAATTATAAATGTAGGTGGTGATGGTGGTGATACAATTGGATGTTATCATATCATGGCTTCATAAACCTTAACAGGTTTTTAATAGGACTACTAGCACCACTCTACACATCAAATAACAAGCACGTATATATCTACAACGATTACCACGATACACATGAACGTGTGGTATGGTTTCAACATGTTTTGTTGGTACCTGTTATCAATTAATATTTACTCAACGATTGCACCTCATCGATTAATATTGTATTGTAAATGTACGACATTCAGAGTTATCTCAATTCAATATCTTATTATCATGAGCTAACAGTTAGAACCTCAACTCTGACTACTGACAGTACCGACGATCTTCAATTGAGTCTAACATTGCCACCAATGTCATGACTATGCTTTTTTTTTCAATCAAAATGACTCCATCATTAAAACTACAAAACATACCGTTCTAGATCTTCTTCTTTATTGAGACATGTGAAAAATTACATTTTGAGGCCTTTTCTATGGGAATTTTTGCAATTATATGCACAACACCCACAACTTCGGTGCTCCACTCCAGCCATTTCTGTCACGCACGCGGTTATACTTTTACGTTTGATGACAGCACTAGTATCACGATTACAATCTGCCCATTGGCGTTTGCTGTCTATGTTTCGTTGGTATGTGCATGTACCTTTTAGAAATCCTGCTTATTCAGCTTTCAGTTTTTCATCAATCTTTCTCTCTAATCTCTTTGATATAACCATACCATATGTTTCATGACAACTGGCGTAAGTGTATTACCTCTGTAATTATTGCATTTTTTTTTTTTTGGCCGTTTTCACAATCTCAGTTCCCTTTCATCAGATTTAGACTCCTCCCGCCACATTCTACAAAATAATCTAAAATATATTCTGGTTGCCTCTTCTTTTTCTGCCAATATCATCTCAGCAATTATTCCATTGTAACCAGAAATTTTCTACCTTTTTTTTCCCCTCAGCTTCAGGGATATCAATCAAATTACTCCCTTCAAATCTCCTATTATTGACCTCACTAAAGTGTTCCATCCATCGCTGCCTTTCTTCGTCTTCTGTTTTAATAACACATTCATCTCTCTTCTTGATGCATATATTCTTCTTAATATTTGCCCCAGTATATATTTTAATGATAATTCTATGAGCAATTCTTACACCATAGCCACTCACTGAATTCATGGCTCTGTCAACTTCATCTGCTTTCCTGTCTAAATATTCTCTCCAGTCATCCCTGGGTTTTCTTTTGACTTCACTATTCATAGTTGAATACTTAGTATGCTCAACCTTGTAACCTTCATTACTTCCTTGAAAACTTTCAACAATCCATTTCTGTCTTTGTCTCTTTTTATAGTAACCAAAGTTTCATTTGACATCCACGGTTTTTTCCTTGCAATTGCATGTCACAAAATTTCACTACCAAATGACTAATATATGATCTTAATATCATATAATTCTTCATTAATAGTCTGATCTTAGTTTCTTAAATTCTCTAAGACTGCAAATCGATTCCTACATTCAATTATAAAAGGTTACTCTGTGCTTATCTTCTAGAACCTTGGTTGTATCAAACCTAGTTATTCTATCTACATTTTAGTTCGGTGCTTTCAGTTTTAATTTTGGTGTGGCAATGAGGAGCTGGTGATCACAACCAATATCTGCACCTCTATAGCTTCTTACATTTCTCAGATTCATCCTTCTCTGTTTATTGAGGGCAATGTGATCTATTTGATTTTTTGTAACTGCCACATGGTGAAGCCTATGTATATTGCTGTATGTCCTTGTGCTGAGAAAGAGTACCTGCAATTACAAGACTGTTTGCTGAACAGAAACTAATGAAATATGCTCCATTTTCATTTGCAACTTCGCCAAGACACCCAACACCCATCACATTCTCTATACCTTTATTATTCCTTCCAACTTTAGCCTTGAAGTCTCCAATCACAATTTTCGTAGCTCTTATGTATTACACTCTGCAGTTCTTCATAGCATTCATCTTTCCTTTTTTCAGGGGAATCATTTGTTGATGCATAACAAACTATAATGCTCTTAGTGCATTGCTTTGATTTAAACTTCCCAAGTAACAATCTACTATGTACAGCTCTCCATTCCGTTAACGCCTGCTTTTGGTGTCTTCATCATTCCTACCAATCTGTTCTTCATGAATAGATATTCATATTGCCTTGGTGTAAGATTTCTTTACCAATCCCTTATAACGTGTTTCAATTAGAGCCAAGATATCCAAAATATATTTCATGCATTCATTCTACTCTTGCTGTAACTTCACAATCTGATTTATGGTTCTAACATTCTAATTACCAATCTTAAATTTTTCTTAATATCTATAAACCGTGAGATTCTTAGCACTCAAATTCACAGGAGTGTGGACCATTCTCTCATTGTCGCCTTCTACAGACAGATTAAATCCATAGAGGATAGGTTTGCTAAATTAATCAAATGATAGCCTTGTGATGTGCAGTACCTATCTAAATAAGGCCAATATATTCTAATAATAAAACATGTGTATCATTGAATTCCACCAAGATGGCTTGGTGAGATTAGGCTTGTGTCAAGGGATGAAAAATAACTGAAAAATTATATCATTTCAGGTGAGTGAGCTTATATCAAGTAATTATGATGTAGTACATACATCATCTGGCAATGAGGATAGGATTCAATGAAAGACTTGTAGTATTATTAAAATATATTTATTCTTCTACCAGCTACCAGTGTGGACCATTCTCTCATTGTCGCCTTCTACAGACAGATTAAATCCATAGAGGATAGGTTTGCTAAATTAATCAAATGATAGCCTTGTGATGTGCAGTACCTATCTAACTAAGGCCAATATATTCTAATAATAAAACATGTGTATCATTGAATCCCACCAAGATGGCTTGGTGAGATTAGGCTTGTGTCAAGGGATGAAAAATAACTAAAAAATTATATCATTTCAGGTGAGTGAGCTTATATCAAGTAATTATGATGTAGTACATACATCATCTGGCAATGAGGATAGGATTCAATGAAAGACTTGTAGTATTATTAAAATATATTTATTCTTCTACCAGCTACCAGTGTGGACCATTCTCTCATTGTCGCCTTCTACAGACAGATTAAATCCATAGAGGATAGGTTTGCTAAATTAATCAAATGATAGCCTTGTGATGTGCAGTACCTATCTAACTAAGGCCAATATATTCTAATAATAAAACATGTGTATCATTGAATCCCACCAAGATGGCTTGGTGAGATTAGGCTTGTGTCAAGGGATGAAAAATAACTAAAAAATTATATCATTTCAGGTGAGTGAGCTTATATCAAGTAATTATGATGTAGTACATACATCATCTGGTAATGAGGATAGGATTCAATGAAAGACTTGTAGTATCATTAAAATATATTTATTCTTCTACCAGCTACATTACTGCTCAGCTCTCAATGGCTTGTAACTCTCGAGTGACCATATCAAAGTAAACAAACTCTTTCACAAAAATAAGAAATAACAAAAGAGCATCACTCTGAAAACACTGGATCCTACTGGAATGCAAAAGTAGGGAGAATCCCATTCTAGTTTTGAGACAATTAATAAATGATTAATTCCTTCATAACGTATGCTATTACACTTATTCTGTATGTCTAAACATGTTCTATCAGTGCTATACTGTGAAACATTACTCTTAATACACGTAGAGCATTTGGTATTACAGGAAAATACATAACAATTAGGAAACTACAATCCAACGGAAAAGTGGAAGTTCACATTTCAATTCTGGTTTGTATTAGAAAATTAAGCAAAATAGATTCAATTCTCAGTTGAAGCGATAATTTACTTTATCATTTGACCATAAAAGATACTTTTGCAGTCATTGGTGATGAAGCCATTGAACTTATAGAATATCGTCCTACATCAATGATGGATAATGCAGATGCTTTATTTAGAATTCCAGTAGACAAAGCACCAGAAGAGCATGATGGCAGTTATATTGTTAGTTTCAGTATATAATGTACCCATTACTGAAAAGGATATTGTACACAATACCATGAAAGACCCAATACTTAGTAAGATTTTAGAGTTTAATGAGAAGTAGGGATTTATGTGGAAATGGGGCAAATTGTAAACCTTATCAAGATATATGGAGTGAATTGGGCATAGCGCAAGGTTGTATGATGAAAGGGTCACGAGTAATTATTCCTAGTTCACTCAGGAATCAGGTTTTGTCTGAAATCTATACTGATCACCAAGGCTTTGTCAGATCAAAGTCTATTGCTAGGACTTTTGTCTGATGGCCAGGTGTAGATACAGATTTTGAATTATTTGTGAGAAATTATATGAATCGTGTTACGCAACAGAACAATCCTCATTTTGCTTGAATGCACCCATGGGAGTTACCATGGTATCCATGGCAGAGAGTGCACATAGATTTTGCAAGTCATTTCTTATGGTATTAGTTTTTTATAGTTGTAGATGCTTACAATAAGTGGCCAGAAGTAATTCCAATGATGACAACCTCATCTTACGCAATTTTAAAAGAATTAATGCAAATCTTTCCTACGCATGGTATTCCAGAGAGAATTGTAATAGATAATGGTCCTCAGTTTACCTCACAAGAGTTTAAAGAGTTTTGTAATGGAAATGGTATTAAACATAAATTTTCAGCAATGTATAATTCTTCTACGAACGGAGAGCTAAAACTTTTGTTGGAACATATAGGCATAATATGAAATGTAGAAATGTAAATACAAATAACATACTTTTCTTATGTCAAAGTTTTTATTGTCTTATAGAACAACACCACACAGCAGATCAGGTGTAAGTTAGCTTTGTTGTATCCAAGTTTGCAAAGGGATTGAGAAGAAAAGGGATGCAAACAAGTACAAAGTCTTCCAAAAGTAAGACATTGTTTCCCTTTATATAATGTCATTTTAAGATCTTACAATACTCCAGAAAAGTGGGTATCACGAGACATTGTAAGGGAGATGGGGAATTTACATTATGATGTTCAAGTTGGTAGAAATATTGTAAAACGTTATGTTGATCAATTACAGACGTTAAATAAAAATCCTAAAGATCATGTTTATGTTGGGGAAGGAAAATTCTCATAAGCTAGATAAAACAAGTCTAATATTAACCAAGATGCTCAAACATCAAATGTAGACCAAGGATGTATTAATTTACCAGTACAGGATGAAGTTAAAGTACATCCCAATAGGATGAATAGACAGAAACCCAGTGAGAGATTATATTTGTAAAGTTATCTACAATGTCAAGTTAAGGGGGAGGAGACTGTTGTGTATTTTGTAATGTAATACCATATGCTCTACGTGTATTTAAAGTAATGTTGCACAGTATTGCATTGAAAAAAAAAACATGTTTTAAAGTTAATTATAACTATGGTAGATTATGTTATGGAAGACTTAATCATTTTATTAGTTACCCCAAAGATAGGATGTGATTCTCCTTACTTTTGTATTGCAGTAGGATCCAGCCCTTTAATAGTGATGCTCATTTGCTATTTTCATATATTTTATACAAGAGTTTTGTTAACAATTTCCGAGTCACTATTTGCAAGCCATTCGGAGCAGTAGAAGTAATGTAACTTAAGAGGAATAAATGTATTTTAATGATACAAATGTATTATTGAGGCCCATTAAGAAGAATCGACGAAGATGGGATATACACAACTATAACAGTCATTTCTTATTCCAGATATGTGTGATAAGAGTAATTCAATTGCTTTGATAACAAATATAAAATAGTAAATTTAGAAAAATTAACTTCAGTCACCGAATTATTATTGTAAATAACAAATTTTAGAATACTGTAATAAATATTATATAAGCCAAGGAGCTTTTGGGAATTATTTTTTTTGTCACTTCATTTCAAATTGTTTTCTAGGAAAAAACTTAAAATATATTCTGATATCACAAATGTTTGTTGAAATATTTCAAATTAATTGTTCATTACTTCTCATATAGCTTATTTGTGTCCTCTTTTCCTTTCGTTACTGGGCTATTTTTCCCTATTGGAGACCTTTGGCATATAGTATTATGCTTTTTCAACTAGGGTTGTATTATCATTATTATCATGATTATTATTATTACTTGCTAAGCTACAACCCTAGTTGGAAAAGAAGGATGCTATGAGCTCCAAGGCTCTAACAGGGATAATAGCCTAGTGAGGAAAGGATAAAAGGAACTTGGAATATTTTAAGAAGAGTAACGACATTAAAATAAATATCTCCTATATAAACTATAAAAACTTTAACAAAACTAGAGGAAGAAAAATAAGATAGAATAGTGTGTTCGGTTGTAGACTTAAGCAAGAGAACTCTAACTCAGCTAATAATAATAATAATAATAATAATAATAATAATAATAATAATAATAATAATAACAATAATAATAATAATAATAATAATAATAATAATAATAATAATAATAATAAGCCTGTGTTTATCCTTCTTTTAATTCCGTTTCGTATCCTGGGAAAACACTGTCTGTCTTAAGTACGTATATTTATTAACAATCTTCAAAGTCGAAAGTATCGTCTATGACTAGTATTTGATGTCTAACGGCATTTAACATTACCTTTGTTTTACACACATTAAATTTCATACACACACAGACACACACACACACACACACACATATATATATATATATATATATATATATATATATATATATATATATATAGTGTGTGTGTGTGTGTGTATATACACACACACACACACACACACACACACACACACACATATATATATATATATATATATATATATATATATATATATATATATATATATATATATATATATATCGCACCTAGGTAGGGCAATTAACTCAGATGGAAGGATGGAGCATGATATAAACAGCAGAATAGTCAATTATAATAAAAAAAAGGTTGGTACCATGTACTGCTAATAGAATTGAATTATATGATTCAATTCTTAAAACACACATTATTACGGCTGTGAGACGTGGGTCCTTACTGAGAGGCTAAAATCTGAAATCCAAGCAGCTGAAATGGGTGTTTTGCGTCTTAATTTATGAGAAAACTAAAAGAGAAAGATCATACATTACTAAGATCAGAGAAGGGTTGGGTTTTGAACCTATAATTTTTGAAATTTAAAATAGCCAATTGAAATGGTTTTGACACATTGGCAGAATGCCAGAACGCCGGGCTATTTATATATAAAAAAATATCTGATTGCGGTAAGAGACGAGGGGGAGGACTAAGAACTAGGTGGAAGGATCACATCGGTACCCCTTGTCAGCAAAATGAGACAAAATTTTCATTGAAGCTGTAAAAAACTCTGAGGATCGCATGGAGTGGAGAAGAACAGTCAAGAATCTCTCCTCCGACAGATCAACATGGTATAATGTGCGTCTATGTGTGTGCGTTAGTGTATTGATGCGTGTGTATAAGTTTGTTTCAGTAAGCTAGTGTCTTATTGTGTGTACGTTGTTTTGGGGTTTCGGCCTTTACGTGTGTTTCCTATATTTTCACACGCCAATAATGTAAAGGAAATCCTCTTTCGTACTTACGAAAATATTGATAAATGTCCATGAGCAGTTATAGTACACTATCCCTGAAGCATTTCTTATTCCAGTCAGGATTCTCTGGAATGGGGTCAGGTGCCAAGAGACCAAACTGCAGTCACGAAATGGATATTTCTTTAGTTTTCTTTCAACCAGAAACAAATACCTGACTCTATTTACAAAACTCTCTCTCTCTCTCTCTCTCTCTCTCTCTCTCTCTCTCTCTCTCTCTCTCTCTCTCTCTCTCTCTCTCTCTCTTAGCACCCATCCCATCAATATTAAGTATGTGCTTAGATAAGAAAATAAATATCCCGTTTCTTTGACCCCTGACTAGGAGAAAAAATACTTCTGCTAACTAGTGTTTTGGATGGGAACTGAGGTCTCGGCAATCTCATATATTGCAATAAATATGCCAGCAAGGATAAACTAATACTAGTAACATTAATAAAACTAATCGTCGTATAATATTGATAATTATTATCATTATTATTATTATTTACTGAGCTACAACTGTAGTTGAAAAAGCAGGATGCTATAAGCCCAGGGGCCCCAACAGGGAAAATAGCCCAGTGAGGAAAAGAAACAAGGAAAAATAAAAATTTAAGAAGAGTAACAACATTTGAATAAATATCTCCTATATAAACTATAAAAACTTCAACAAAAGGATGAGAAACAAGACAGAACAGCTTGCCCGAGTGTACCCTCAAGCAAAAGAACTTCAATCCAAGATAGTGGAAATCCATGGTACAGAGAGAGGCTTGAACACTACCCAAGACTAGAGAACAATGGTTTGATTTTGGTGTGTCCTTCTCCTAGAAGAGCTGCTGACCATAGCTAAAGAATCTCTTCTACCCTTAATACGAGGAAAGTGGCCACTGAACAATTTCAGTACAGTGCAGTAGCTCTTTGGGTGAAGAAGAATTGTTTGCTATTCTCGGTGGTATCAGACTATTCACTGTGTGTGTGTGTAGGCAAAAGTTAAATGAACCGTAACCAGAGAGAAGGAAACAATATAGTACTGTCTGGCCAGTCAAAAGACCTCCATAACCCTCTAGCGGTAGTATCTCAACGGGAGGCTGATGACCTGCCCAACCTACTACTACGATAACGATAGTAATATTAGTGATAATAAGGAAACCAGTTCAAAGACGAATATTTTATGGTCAAAATTATATCCTCTTTATTGTTTTTAGGGACCCAAATATCTTTTTCCATCGTTACCTCTCGCGAGTTGCGTTCCTTCATTCCTAAATTTCCGATTCAGAAAATATCCGCTCACCTTCCACATAGTTCATTCAGCAACTTTGAATAATTCCGCTTCTTGGAAAGAGATGTTTCTTTTGTCGTCTACCTTCATGAAGATTTCATCATGGGAAACATCAAGATGAGTATTTATTTGTAAATTCCTTATATTTCATGTATATATATATATATATATATATATATATATATATATATATATATATATATATATATATATATATATATATATATATATATATATATATATATATATATATATATATATATATATATATATATATATGTCTGTGTGGGCATGTGTGCGAAGTAATAACCAACATTGGTCATTACTAGTCCACTGCAGAACAAAGGCCTCAAACATGTCCTTCAACTTGCTTCTGTTTAAGGTCTGTGCGAGCGAGCCGTTATGTGATAACTAAGAGTCAATGTGAATGCAACTAAACTATATCAAACAATCATTGAGTATATATACAGCAATTTTCGAGGAAAAACATCAGAAAAATTCAAATATGATAAAGCTTGTGGTAGCATGAAACCTGAGGATGGTCTATCAACAGTGCAGGGAAGAGCGAGCGATAATTCAAAATATCAAAAACGTTACTGCATACGACTGTGTATGAAACATGCGGTGCAGGTAACTACCAACCCCCTAAAAAAATGATGTACGTGTGAAATGGGGCACCCTTGTCCTGAGAAGTGTACTAAAGTTGGGTCATCTTGCAGGAGATGAGCAGGTTTAATGCGATCAATGGAAACCTAGTCTTCTTTGCCTAGAATGTTCATAAAAAATGCCTTCGATGTTCCACAGATCACAAGGAAAGGGTCCGTCTAAGAGAGCATTAGCAGTGGCTTACTAGTGTTCTTGTGAAGGAAAATGTGCATTTCAGAATACAAATCTGTCGGTATGTGTTACTTAGTTTGGGGCTTGTAAATCTGGCGGCATGAGAAAATTTTCCCACAAAACAATGTAGGTGCTGGAGATTGTCAGAGGAGGGTGTAGACAGAAAAAATTCGGCAGGGATAACCAACAGGTTGCCATATACCATTGCACCTGAAGAGACATCAAGTGCTCTGTCTTTAAGAGTGGTCCTTAGTTGCAGGAGGGCTCAGGGAAGCTGGATAAACCACTTGGTGTCCTTGTAGTGGGACATCAGAGCTGCTTTGAAAACGTTCAACAATGCCCTTACAAGTAAAGTTCGTCTTCAGGAGCTGTGCAGTAGTAGGTCACGAGAGATGTGAAAAGCCATGAATTAAATCAAACACATGTTGGTGCATGGGAGCAGGTATCCACGGACTAGGTCTATCAGTACTGTCGTCATAAAAGAGGGTGGCATTGGAGTCGACGAGAGACGTCCTCCCAACAGAGGGAGATGCATGATATCCTACTTGCTCGGTACTCTATAGCTTTTTGTTGGGCTTCTGCCAAGACATTGTAATCAAATCACAGGTGAATGGCAACCAATGTGTTTTCTGACAGGGCATCGGCACTGGGATTCATCTACCAGGGGCATGTTGTAAGGGTACAATTGTATTCAGTCATAGTTGAAAGATGTTGGTATTGATGAGCGTACAAGGTGTCGAACAGTCGAGAGAAGGCATACACCAGAGACATGTGGTCCGTGTGAATAATGAGGGGCGTACTTTCCAAGAAGTGGCATAAGTGACAGACTGCCAGGTGCACTGCCAGCAATTTGCAGTCAAAGGTAGAATGGCCATATTCCACCTTTTACCATTTTCTACTGAAAAAGGCT
Organism: Palaemon carinicauda; assembly: GCF_036898095.1. NCBI lineage: Eukaryota > Metazoa > Arthropoda > Malacostraca > Decapoda > Palaemonidae > Palaemon > Palaemon carinicauda. The sequence goes on from NC_090736.1 coordinate 109,041,666, forward strand.
AACCGCTTGCTCAAATAATGCCCTCATAGTGATACTTCGTTGGTGCCAAAGGAACACTTTCTATGCCAAATTACAATGTCTTTCTGATATAGGGAGTCGAGTCTGATGCGTAGGTGACGGAGTTGTTCCTCTTTGGAATAAGAAAACACATATATGTCATCCACGTAACAAACAGGTCCCCTAAGATTATTATTATTATTACTAGCCAAGCTACAACCCTAGTTGGAAAAACAAGATGCTATAAGCCCAAGGGTCCCAATAGGGAAAAATAGCCCAGTGAAGAAAGGAAATAAGGAAATAAATAAATGATGAGAACAAGTTAACAATAAATTATTCAAAAACAGTAAAAACGTCAAAACAGATATGTCTTATATAAACAATTAACAACGTCAAAAACAGATATGTCATATATAAACTATAAAATGACCCATGTCAGCCTGGTCAACATAAAAACATTTGTTACAACTTTGAATTTTTGAAGTTCTACTGATTCAACTACCCGATTAGGAAGATCATTCCACAACTTGGTAACAGCTGGAATAAAACTTCTAGAATACTGTGTAGTATTGAGCCTCATGATAGAGATGGCCTGGCTATTAGAATTAACTGCCTGCCTAGTATAACGAACAGTATAGAATTGTCCAGGGAGATCTGAATGTAAAGGATGGCCAGAGTTAGGAAAAATCTTATGCAACATGCATAAAGAACTAATTGAATGACGGTGCCAAAGATTAATATCTAGATCGGGAATAAGATATTTAATAGACCGTAAGTTTCTGTCCAACAAATTAAGATGAGAATCAACAGAAGAACACCAAATAGGAGAACAATACTCAAAACAAGGTAGAATGAAAGAATTAAAACACTTCTCCAGAATAGATTGATCACAGAAAATCTTAAAAGATTTTCTCAATAAGCCAATTTTTTGTGCAATTGAAGAAGACACAGACCTAATGTGTTTCTCAAAAGTAAATTTGCTGTCGAGAATCACACATAAAATTTTAAAAGAGTCATACATATTTAAAGAAACATTATCAATACTGAGATGAGGATGTTAAGGAGCCACCGTCCTTGACCTACTTAAAATCATACTTTGAGTTTTGTTGGATTAAACTTTATACTCCATAATTGGCTCCATGCACTAATTTTAGCTAAATCTCTATTAAGGGATTCACCAACCCCAGATCTACATTCGGGGGATGGAATTGGTGGACAGAGAGTAGCATCATCTGCATATGCAACAAGCTTGTTTTCTAGGCCGAAACACATGTCATGTGTATATAGTAAGAAAAGTAATGGGCCAAGAACACTACCCTGTGGAACACCAGATATCACATTCCTATACTCACTATGGTGCCCATCAACAACAACTCTTTGAGATCTATTACTTAAAAAATCAATAATAATGCTAAAAAAACGACCCACCCACTCCCAACTGTTTGACTTTGAAAATAAGGGCCTCATGATTAACACGGTCAAAGGCAGTACTAAAATCAAGGCCAATCATACGAACTTCCTGACCACAATCAAGGGATTTCTGTACAGCATTGGAGATTTTAAGAAGGCATCACATGCTCCAAGGCCTTTACAAAAACCAAATTACAAACTAGGGAATAGATGATTACCTTCAGCAAACCTATTAAGACATTTTGCCAGAAGACTTTAAAAAAAGTTAGATAATATGGTAGTTATGGAAATTGGGCGGTAATCAGTGGGACTTGAGCTACCACAAACACATTTACATAGAGGGGTAACATTACCAATCCTCCAACAAGTGCTAAAAGCTCCTCTTCTTGCTAACTTGCGCAAAATAACAGATAACTTTGGAGCTAAGAAATCTCCTGTCTTTATAAAACACAAAGGAAAAATGCCATTTGGGTCTACACCTCCATAAGCATCAAGGTCCATCAACAGAGCTTTAATTTCACGAGATCGAAAAGCTAAACTAGTTAGTTGAGCATCAGGAAGACATGAATGAGGAAGTTCAAGTTTTTCATTACTCTGTTTACTGTCAAAAACATCTGCCAAAAGGATTGCCTTTTCCTTTGGACAGTGACTGAGCCATCTGGTTTAAGTAAAGGAGGAACTGTTGCATCTACACCAAAGAGTGCAGATTTAAGGGTAGACCACCATTTATGTTACTGAGTTGTGAAAGAAAGGGTTTCTTTTATGGTTAAATTGTACTCTTTTTCAGTTGAGGCATAAACTCTCTGAGCAAAAGCTCGAAGCTGAGTATAGCTATTCCAGGTCAAATCTGATCAGTTATCCTTCCAAAAATGATAGGCCTCCTGCTTCTCCAAATAAGCACATCTACAATCATCATTGAACCACGGCTTGTCCTTCACTCGGTACCTTAGCACACGAGAAGGGATACACCTATCAATTATGTTGACTATATTCTCATTCAAAGGGACAACAGGATCTACACTACTATATAATTTTGACCAATTCAACCACAAAAGATCATGCAAAATCCCATTCCAGTCTGCTTGGGATTTCATATAAATTTTACAAGAGTATATATCAGGGACAGGCTGCTCAGTCTTCACTACTAATGAAATCAAGGCATGATCAGATGTCCCGAATGGAGAACAAACCTTACTAGTTATAACGCCAGGGGAATCAGTGTATACCAGTCCAAGCAATTACCAGACCTGTGGGTAGCTTCATTTATGATTTGCTCACAGCCTGATTCAGAGGCTTAAGAGCTTTACTCTTAAGCCATGTCGATCGGTAGGAGAGATAGAACTTAACCACTCCCTATGGTGTGCATTAAAATCACCAACAAAGTCAAAAGAAGCCTTTCTATCATCTTCTTGTATCTTAGCCATAATGGTAAGAAGACAATCGAAGATAGAATCATCCATGTCTGGATTCCGGTAGATTGAACACAATAAAAGTTGTTATGCCTGCCACAAACTTTTATTACAAGAATTACATGATATCCACATTGATAGCAGGACCTAAGAGAAGCAGGGTACTCAGTCCTAACATACACTGCCATTCCCCTGGCCCTAGGGATGGCATCCCCGTTTCAACATTATTGGCTTATTAAAACCAGTTATAAGGAGCTCAGATGAGTGCCTCATATTAGAAACCAGAGTTTCTGAGCACAAAAGAATATAATACTGTCTGAACGCAACTGTAAGGTCTTGAATATTTGCATGAAGACCACGAATATTGAAATATAGAAGACGACATTGACGAAATTTAGGACGTACTGGTCCTGGATTTCGCTCAATGTCTCCAGACAGCATAATAATTAATAGAAATAAAAAAGAGACATCACACGAAATAAAAAAGAGACATCACACTTAAAAACTAGAATAACAAGAATTATAACAAAAACAATATATACAGAATTATAAATAAAGTGATTGATGAAACCCATAGACCAGGGCTACTCAACTGCTATGAGGAAAGGTCCAGTTAGACAAGTTCCACTGTATACATAGGTCCGGAAATTTTTATTACATGAAATCATGAAAATAAAACAACCAATTCGAGAACAGGGTAGTAAACCATGATTTTTATTAATTCCATATTCACTGTTTGTTTTATTTATACAAATTTTCAAAACGTGGAAATAAAAGTATTAAATTTTATACCTAAAGTATAGCAAGACTTTAATGTTTTTCTCTATAAAGACATATGGTATTTTAATAATAAAAAATTACCTCTTTTAAAACATAACAGGATAAGAACATTCCCTCTCAGAAAATAAAAGGAATTTTCAAATTTAAAAAAAATTAAAACACCACAACAAGAATTTAGTGAGAGAAATTGCACTTTTTGTTAGTTCCCGAAATTTTTGGACTAATAGAGTAATAGTGAGTCGAAGACAGTGGTGGAGGTGTTCATTGGTCATACAGGAGCGAAACTTATTCTTCACTAGGTTCATAGTTGAGAAAGCAGATTTGCAGCAGTAAGTGGAGCCAAACATTGTGAGAATTTGCGCTGCTAATCTGTGAAGAGTAGGAAAATTAGCAGGGGATCCTTCTTTTGACCAAAATGTTTCTGGTGTACAATCACAGAATACTTGTTTCAGTGCTACATTCTCTTGAAAGTCACTAAGTTCCAGTTAGATTTTAGCAGCATCTACCCATTTCCAGGTGAGATTTGCTTCGACTGAAAATTCTGTGATATCTGTCACTGGAAAAGGATTTTGAATGAACAGCAGCAACTGTTTTCCAAGAACAAAATCATCAAAGCGAACCTTAAAATTGTTGATCAGCTTCTCAATAAATTGGACATATTTAGCGTCTGTTTCATCTTTACGTTCCTCCAAAAGTCTTGTAAAATGGAAAAGTTGGCTCTGAATATCATCCTTGAAAATTTTTTTTCTGGAAAGCTCAAATTACTGAGATCAAGTTGGAGATAGTGGGTTTTTCCCTTGCAGTTTGACATTGAGATCATTCAAATGTGACATTATGTCTGCCAAAAATCCAACACTTTCAATTTTCTTGTCATCTTTAAAAAATTCAGAAAATGCCTTTGCCTTCACACTGTTTTGATCCTCCAGGAAAGTCTGCAACTCTTTCTTAATTGCCCAAAATCGCTCCAAAACTTTTCCCTTACTTAGCCATCTCACATTATTGTGCACAAGTAAATCGTGATAGCTTGTATTGACCTCGGTAAGAAAGGTTCGTAGTAGACGATGTTGTAGTGCTGACGTTGATCGAAGGAAGTTTACTAGCTTCATAAATGTTAATGCAAGAGCAGTAACAGAAAATGATAAATATATATATATATATATATATATATATATATATATATATATATATATATATATATATATATATATATATATATATATATATATATATATATATAAGGTCCTGGGAGCATTCGTAAGTTAAATACTGTACATAAGTACTATAGACCCCTGACTCACAGCCGAGGAAATACAATTGCAAGAATCCATCACCAGGACCTTCGTGTTACTTAAATATATTTTCTTCTCCTGGGGCTTGGGGTCCAACTACAACACTCAGAAGGTCCAGATTCGGACCGCGGGCCGCCAGTTGAGTGGCCCTGCCATAGACTATAGTTAAAAGTCGGAAAAACTGGTAAACATGGAGGAGCTGATACACCATACAAGGCTAAATACCGTCCAGGATAGCCACTTCTACTGAAGGGAGGACAGTAAGGATGGTTTTGAGAAGAAAAAGAATCAGAAAAGGAAAAAACAACCTCTTGATAAACCACCAGACACCCATGGCCCTTCTATTAAGCTGCCCAACACACCACTTCAAAAAAAAAAGAGGAAGAAAAAAAAAAAGAAAATAATAAGATAGAATAGTGTGCCTGAGTGTACCCTCAAGCAAGAGAATTCTAACCTAAGACAGTGGAAGACCATGGTACCGAGGCCATGGCACTACCCAAGACTAGAGAACAATGGTTTAATTTCGGAGTGTCCTTCTCCTAGAAGAGTTGCTTACCATAGCTAAAGAGTCTCTTCTACCCTTACCAAGAGCAAAGTACACTGAACAATTGCAGTACAGTAATTAAGCCCTTGGGTGAAGAAGTGTTTAGTATATCATTGTTGTCAGTTGTATGAGGAAAGGTAAGAATATGTAAAGAATAGGCCAGACTATTCTGTGTAAGTGTAGGCAAAGAAAAAATAAGCCATAACCAGAGAGAGGGATCCAATGCATTACTGTCTGGCCAGTCAAAGGATCCAACACCTCTCTAGTGGTAATTTCTCAACGGGCGGTTGTCCATAAGCCATTAAAAAGTGGCACCAGCATTACAAAGGCTGAAAGAGGAGTAATTGAAGGTTTATGTACCAAAAGGGTGGCGATGGCAGTCTTGGATGTCTTCTGGGTTCATGGTCACCTGATAATACCGCTTCAGGAGGTTGAGCGTCTAGAATACCTTCATTTTTTGCAAGTATGAGGTCAAGTCGGTGAAGTTTGGAAGAGGGTAGTGATCCGGTTCTGTCTGCATGTTCAGGCACCTGTAATCCCCACACGTACACAGAGAGCCATCTTTCTTCAGATCGATGTGGAAGGGTGGCGACTATGTGCTTGAGGACTTTTGGCGAAGAGACCCATGTTTTTCCTTTCACCGAACGTTTGTTTAGCAGCTGAAAAATGATCCAGTGCCTACACATGAATCTAGCAAATACTGTGGGCCGTGTTGTCTTCATATGGTGATAAATACCGTGTTTAGTGGGAACCCGTGGCATTTGACAAAGTTCTGAGAGGTAAACTCTAGGGTATGACGTGAGGAGGTGGTTGTAACCCTCTGTGGGTGTGATGATATGGAAGCGAGATCATGTGGGGCTGGTTGGAGAGGTGTCAACAAGTAAGATTCAGCATTGACTAGCTGTCGGTGAGGTAACATCGACCAGGGGGTAGTAGTTTGAGAGGAAATCCACGCCAAGGATTAACAATGTAATGTCAGCAACAAGAAACTTCCGGTGATATTTGACATTTCAAAACGATAATGTGAGGTTCTCGTAACTATAGGCGGGGATCACAGATCCATTGGCAGTTACTAGTCAGATGTCGGCAGATTTAGACAGACTATGTCGTGTATTGGGGAGAGAACTTGACAGAAGAGAAGAGAACAGCAAGCCCCCATCTCTACCAAAAAATGCATGCCTGTACCTGCCTCATGTAAAAAGAAAAGATTAGTGACAGGGGAGGCCACTGCCACAAGCGATGGCCTCCTTAGATGTTTTTTTTTTACTGACAACCGTTCGAGCATTTCTACGCAGAAACCCTGAATCTGGAGTGGTAGTAGCATAACTGCAGCCAATGAGCATCAATAAGTGGCTGAAGACGTCGTTGGGTGGGGCGTGAGCGAGCGGTAGGTGGTGGGTGGGTTTGTCACTGCACCGGCATGTGGGCATCTGTGTACTACCACATTCACATTAGTTTTGGTCGTTATTGAATAGTTGTCCACTCCAACAAGAGTGAAAGCGTTAATGGAGTTCTTAGAGGTGGTGAAATGACTGCCCTTATGGGCATCGACTTTGGTCATCAGGTCCTTCAAGGCCAAAATATTATGGCGGATGGATGCACATACAGGTTCGGGTCGGCGCCTTAACCAAGGGGCACAAATTATATTCATTTCATGAGAAAAAACGTCTTTTACAGATGACAGGCAAGTGATACTGGTCATTTCCCTGCGATCGAGCGAAGCCTTTTGGTTCTGTAATGGTTATTGAGAGAGCTGGAGTTTTTCTATAGTATATATATATATATATATATATATATATATATATATATATATATATATATATATATATATATATATATATATATATATATATATATATATATATATATATAATATATATATATATATGTGGGGACTAAAATTTTTAAGTATAGGTCACAAAACAACGAAATGTCTATTAAACTGTTTGCATTAAAAATAATCATTATACAAATCAATAAGCCAATGAGGTCACCAGAGGTCAAATGTCACTATAATTGGATACATGTTAAAATTTGACTATTGATCAAGAAATAGTTAATGAAGTTATGAATCTATTTATTTAGACATCTAATAAAAGTAAATGTAATAAAATATGCTTTTAACTATTTTTATGTTATTCTATTTCTTATAATGGTTAATATATCATTACATATATTGAAATGCAGCATAGATATTTCGAGAAATTATTTTCTTGTTTTTTTTTTTTTTTTTTTTAGTAGGCTGTATATTATAATGCATGACTCACTAATTTATGCTATAAGCATTTTCTAATTTCATCCTCTCAATTTCAGGTAATGCCATGAAGTACTAACCACACTGAGGGCTAGAAATACAATGAAGTTGGTCCCCAGAAAAGTCCCCCTTTGTCGAGTGTTGTTTTGTTTACCAAACAATGATATTTGATCCAACATTAAGCAAGGAGAATGGGAGGAAACGTATTCGTGAAGCTGTGGACATTTAAATTGAAAACGCCACAAAAAGACTTAGTTTGCTAGGTGGTCACAAGTAACATTTCATGTACCAAATGACAAAGGATTATCACAATGGCAAAAACATTAATGACGGTTATAGAAAAAAGTAAAAGAAGAGACGAGTCATCATCAGCCAAAATCGAAAAGGAACCAGAACTGCGCAGAGAACGATCATAGGGTATATCCTGTCCTACTCTTAGCCCTCTCTTTGTGATCTCCATTCATAAATGTGTAATATGCACTTATGTCCAGTATCTTCATTTTTATGAAAAATATAGAATTTCTAAACATATAAGGCTAAGAAATTATTAGAAGCAGCTGTGTTCTTACAGAAGGATGTATAATGTCGCACATATGATCTGCAAGATAAACGTTCCTTATCTGGGGCAAATCTATTTTTCCAATACCTCTTCATTAGGAATTACATAGCAAAATTTGATCGACCGAAGGAAAAGGCCCGAAGAGTTCTTCAACAAAAGAGAAGAAAAAGGAATGGTTAATATTGCTGTCAGGAACAGATACTGAGCTTTGCAATGGTGATGTTTATGGACTTAGTTAAGCCAGAGATGTCATTAATAGGGATTTGAACTTGGACATTAGAGACGTAAAGATCCTTCTATCACAACTCTTTGGTTCAGATATTTCCTTTCCTCATCACATAAATTTCAGATTTCCTACACTGAAAATGGCTTTTGATATCATAAGACATAACTTCTTGGGTGATAATATTGTGTAGTTTCACTGGGTAAAGAACGAAATGAGTTGGATTTCCATTCCTCTTTATTGTTGTATTAATGGCATGAACTTTCCGTTTTTCTGTTTTGTGACCACATTTTTTCTGTGAAAGCGTGACATTTCATATATATATATATATATATATATATATATATATATATATATATATATATGTGTGTGTGTGTGTGTGTGTGTGTGTGTTAGTGTGTGCATATACACACACACTTTATAGTCTATATTATTCTTCCAGTTCATTGCATTTGGGTAGTGTAGCAGTCGAAGACGACGATGAAAGTTACCAGTTAGTGAAATGGCAAAATGAAACTAAATACCAGTACTCTTCCATGAATATGTGGACACACTTTTTTTTTTTTTTTTTTTTTTTTGCCAAAAATGGGACAAACGTGAACAGAGCGGGCAAAAAAAATATAAATGAATAAATAAAGAAAAAAAAACGTGACTGTTCCTTGGATACCCTGCACTGATTCCTGTTAATTCCCTGAATCAATTGTTAATAGCCAGCATATCATGGTACATGAGTACCCAGAGTGCCACATATTCCTTTTTCCTTATGATACCCATGTTTCCTGATGAACTCTTTTATGACTTTTTCATTGTTTGTTCTAAAGCCTTATCGGCATCTAAAACATTGAACTTCCCGCACGTTTTCTTCATAACAAATTTACCAAGCGTGAAAGCCCATATGCCCCTGGTCCTGAGACAACGAAATTTATCGTAAAGTGGATAATAATAATGTATACACATGAAAGAATCGAGACCTTTATTCTGGAAAATGAACTATTTGTATGTGCTTGTCCTGTGATCTCTACCACCATGCATTAATCTTGTTTAAATCTTTCCTCAATTATTTATATAAATGATAGTTTTATTGTACCTTTCTTCCTCTTCCATATAATGTGTCGGGTTATCTATTATAGAATTTTCACAAATTCTTGTTAAACTTGTTGAGATTTTCATTATTATTTATCAAATTCCTCATAAAGTTTTAATTTCATTACAGAAATTTCCTAAATTCCATCTAAAATCAACCTTTCGCACAATTACCCATAGGAGAGTTTAGCTTTCATCCACTTTTTAATGTTTTTAATTCCATTTTCGTAACTCGCTTATAAAGAAAAACTAAAATTTCCATAGACCTACAATTCGTTACTACATATCTATATCTTCTAAACTCCTGATTTAAGTGTTCTGCTTTCAATATTCATAATGTTCTCCCTCAATAAAGCTTAGAAAAGTCAAATTTCAATTAACTTTACTGCAATTACTGCTAAAAACATTCTTACTTATAAAAAAGTGGCTCTATCTATTTACAATTTCCTCAGGGTATCAAAGGAAATTTTTGCTCAGGTCCAGGTAAGTTCAGTATTGCTATGACAACATACTAATCTTTTTTACGACTTTGTTTATTA
>NC_090736.1:109061752-109066752 GCF_036898095.1 Palaemon carinicauda
TGTAATCTCTCTCTCATTCTCATCTCCCATCTCCGGCACCTCAACGCCTGCAACAGCAATTATATTTGCCTCCCTATTATCCTCAAAATTCAGTAAACTTCCAAAATATTCCGCCCACCTTTTCCTTGCCTCCTCTCCTTTTAACAACCTTCCATTTCCATCTTTCACTGTCTCTTCAACTCTTGAACCAGCGTTCCATACTCTCTTCACTTCTTTCCAAAACTTCTTTTTATTCTCTTCATATGAATGACCCAATCCTTGACCCCACCTCAGGTCAACTGCCTTCTTTGCCTCACTTATCTTACACTTTACTTCCACACTTTTTGATCTATATCTTTCATACTTCTCTACACTATTATTCTGCAGGCATTCTTCAAAAGCCCTCTTTATCTCTTCCACTTTTACCTGCACTCCTTCATTCCACCATTCACTGCCCTTCCTCATGCTGGCTCCAACAAACTTCTTGCCACACACATCACTACCAATCCCAACAAAATTTTCTTTTACCAACTTCCACTCCTCCTCTAAATTACCAGTTTCTCTCACTTTCGCTTCATCATATGCCATGTTCAACATTTCTTGATATTCACTTTTTACCCCTGGTTTTATTAGCTCTTCAACCCCCACTAGCTCCCTTTTATTTCCACCTACTCTATTCCCCCACGCTTTTGCTACAACTAATTTTCCTTTCACCAAAAAATTATCAGACATACCGTTAGCCATGTCCTTAAACACGTGCACGTCTTTCAATCTTCCAAACATTATTTTAGTTATCAACACAATTCATTAATGCCCTTTCTACCACTCTTCCATTTGCCACTCTTACCCATGTATACTACCAATCCCAACAAAATTTTCTTTTACCAACTTCCACTCCTCTAAATTACCAGTTTCTCTTACTTTCGCTTCATAATATGCCATGTTCAACCTTTCTTGATATTTACTTTTTACCCCTGGTTTTATTAGCTCTTCAACCCCCACTAGCTCCCTTTTATTTCCACCTACTCTATTCCCCCACGCTTTTGCTACAACTAATTTTCCTTTCACCAAAAAATTATCAGACATACCGTTAGCCATGTCCTTAAACACGTGCACGTCTTTCAATCTTCCAAACATTATCTTAGTTATCAACACAATTCATTAATGCCCTTTCTACCACTCTTCCATTTGCCACTCTTACCCATGTATACTTGTTTTTATCTTTCTTTTTGAAAAAGCTAGAACTTATCACTATCTCTTGCTCAACTCATATATCCAGGGCCGGATTAAGAAGTCTCCGGGCCCTAGGCTATTCAGGTTGGCGGGGCCCCTTTGAGTTACGGGTAAGCGAAGCAACCCCTTCCAGCTTGGGGGTGGGGTGGGCGGTGTCGGTGTGAGCATATTTAAGGTCTAATTAAATACATTCTGGCTATTTAGATTAAATTTAATAGGGAAAGTACATCAAGGCAACCAAAACCATTTACCAACAGCCATTATAACTATCTTGTTAAATCATGCATTTTAAAGAGAATAAGCTCAAGACAGCATAGTATTACTAGATTAGGCTATTAAAGTAGTGACATCATGTACCTACTATATTCAGCATAACCACTACAGCAGTATAATTCCCTTTATATATCACTGACCATTATTGTTATCATTGCATCATGCATAAGACTATCAAATCATATAAACTCAAGAAAGTAAAGAATCGTTATATAAAGTAATGACTTATAGCCCTACACTTATTACATTCAACACAGCCACTGTTATCATTCCGTTTATATCACATTTTGCCATTAAGCCTATAATAATCAGTAAACCATTCATATCAAAAATAGAAACTCAAAGTACAGTATTTCTAGATAATTAAATCTTCGCCATCTTATACCCATCTACTTTAACATAATAATTCCATTTTCATTATCATTTACCATTACGCTTATCTAATTATATGTTTAAAGAAAAGAAACAGAAGAATCCTAGGTTACTAAAGCAATAGCATCATACACAACTTTGGTATTTAACATAACCTCTACAGTCCCTTTTTGTGATTATCATCAAATCATGCATGTACATATATCAACTTCACAGGCACTTCTTAAATAAACTAGGTTACTAAAGTATCATACACACCTTTGGTATTCAACATAACCACTACATTCCCTTTTTGTGATTATAATTAAATCATGCATGTACATATATCAACTTCACAGGGACTTCTTAAATAAATTTCTTTCTGGATTTCATATTGGCAAAATCATCAATTATACTCTGAAAATCAATATTTCTTGTTAGATCAACAAGGCTAGGTTACACAATTTGTCTTGGCTCATTGTTGAACGGAGCTGGTTTTTCACTCTTTTCAAAACAGAAAATGAACGTTCTCCTTCACAGTTAGTAGCTGGAAGTGTTAGGTAAAGGCGATACACTATGTCAACATTAGGGAAGGTTTCTGAGATACCTGTATTTCTTAAATGTTTCAAAGGAGTCATATACAGAACTTTTACCATACATTAGGTTAGTGATTTGGGCTACGAATATTTTACTAATTCATCCTCCTTGACCTCCAATTTACTTAAACAGAAATCATACTGAAATTGCACGGGAAAGCCAGATTTTCTCCAAATCGAATGCTTTTCTGGACGTCATTTGCTCCCTAGATAAATTTTCAATACCCTGAAATAGAAAAATCAGTACCTAAATAGCTGTGTAAACAGTGGTAGCACTAATAGTAAAATAGCAAATTCTTAGCATTTTGCTAAGAAATTGCATGGTTTGCAACATTTTTGCACTTTGACCTAAATAACTTCTAGAGTAATAGAGATCTGTTATTGAAATGATAAAGACTTAAAGACAGGACAAAGTGTTTTTAAAACCTACAAACGGAAGTCAGTTTGCGTTTTTAAATTTTCTTATAGTATTTTTTCCAAAAATACGTCTTTACAGGTCCATGCGTCTTTACTGGTCAAGTAATCCTATCAGGTACCTCCTCTAACATTTAGAGGAGAAAACAAACATTTATCCATACACATCAATGTCTATCAACAACACTTCAGTTAATTTGTCATAGTACAAGTCTAGATAACGTGTAATTACTACAGAAAATTGGAGAGGAATCTCCCATACTCACCCATTAGCGGGAAAACACAACCGTTCTGATGTAAACAAAGGCGTGTTGAGTGTTGCCATCTATAGTTAGGTATATTTATTTTTATTTTATTTTATTTCATTATTTATTTTTGTTATGATTAATTTTCAAAAATCAATTTTACTCTCCATACACTTGAACTTTTTAGGTAAGGACCCCTTTGCACTTGCACCATGTGCACAGTCTTGGATGAGCCCCTGAAACCCTTGGATCGCGGGGCCCCCAAATGCGCGGGGCCCTAGGCAAATGCCTAGTTTGCCTATGCGGTAATTCGGCCCTGCATATATCTATCAGTCTCTCACCACTCTCATTTTCACCTGGTACGCCATACTTCCCAATGACACCTTTTACCTCTCCAGTGCCCACTCAAGCATTTAAGTCCCCCATGACAACTACATAATTCCTTCTACACAACTAGTTAATTCATTCCACAGCTCATTCCGCTCTTCTGCATTTTTTTCACACCTTGGCCTATACGCAGTGACAAAAGCCCAAAATTCCCTACCCAACCTAACCCTTACCCACATTAACCTAGATGATATCTCCTTCCATTCAACTACTTTACCTGTCGTCCATTCACTCAGCAATAAAGCCACACCTTCTCTTGCTCTTCCCTTTTCAATCCCAGACACTCTACCAGACATTTCACCTTTCCCTTTTATCTTTGTCTCACGCAAAGCCAATATATCCATCCTTCTATTCCTAAACATACTTCCAATCTCACATTTGTTACACTCTATCGTACTACATCCATGCACATTCAAACACCCCAAAAATAGAGTGTGGGGAGAGCAGTCACTCTTCCCCCCCCCCACTCCATCTCTTTAATGTCTCACAGGATTATAATTTTTAAAGGACTTTTGAACAATGCTTATAGTACTAAGCAATTATTATGTAATTCTGACTCTTCTATTGTTCTCAGAGTTGATAGATGTAAACACTAAGTTTGTTTCTCAACCTGTTAAAGGAGTGATGCAAACAGGTGCCACGTCAGGTATTTTGCCGTCAAGGCCTAAGGCCTGGAAAAATAAGTTCTTTGTTTTCCACCAATCCAAGACCATGTCTCTGATTAGATAAGGATGAATCATACTTGTTTTGGCTGAGTAGATCTTGCTCCAGGAAGAGTTCATGTGGCAAATGAAGGGTCTATCCCTAATGTAAAAAGAAGGATAATCTTGGCTAATGATGCTTTCATCCCTATTTGACTTATCCCAAATTGAGACGACATTTATTGATGCCTTTCTGATTCCTATAATTTTTTTTTTTTTTTTCAGAAGTTAGTAATCTCTTCTTCGACTTAATAGCCTAAAAATGAACTGCGGCTATTCTCTTTCCAATTTTTTAACGGTTATTTAATGCTAATATCGAGATGCATTAGCGCCATTATGTCTTACAGTTGAGTCCCTCGGAGATCAGTTATAAATCAAATATAAACTTGATGGATCTGTATTGAAACCGTTTCATCTCATCACTTTCATAAATAATGTTGGTTGCTTAGTGTTGCATATAAATGATTCTAATTAGTCACATAAGGTTGAAATATTATTACAGAAGCATAGTCTAACTACTTAATAATAATAATAATAATAATGCGTATGACAACATACCCTATTTTCAAATTCAAAACACTCAAAAATAATATACCTATAAAGAGAATAGGAAGCAATCATCCAAAAATATGGGAGGTAATACAATCAACAATACAGAAAGAAATATTTTCTCGTATCCCCAAATGTCCCCAGAAGTTAAGCAAAACAATGATCACTTAGCATTTTCTTTTCTCCAGAAGTACGAAAATATCCAGAGAAAATTTCCTGAAAACAACATTGGGAGGTCTTGGAGTAATTCCAGCGATGATTACTTGATACCC
>NC_090736.1:109079252-109091752 GCF_036898095.1 Palaemon carinicauda
ACTGAGAAGATTATGTCAAAGGGGTTGCACGCTCAAGATCTCTTTTAGAAGAGCAAGCCTGAAGCCATCTCTTAGCATCCCGAATCATCTTAAAACCTTCCATAATGAACTCTATTATGATTACTGGCCAGATCAGGTCAAAGGCAGAAAAGTGTTGGCATCTATGTGATCCCATAAATGTTGGAAGGCATTTTCAAACATTGCTCATAGGGCCAGAAGGGGGAAGTAGGACCTTGGGCACTTCCTGTTCTGCAATGGGTCAAACAGGTTAAACCCAGGGAATCAGTCGAGGGCTAGAAACCTTCCAATCTCATAGGATGTATAGATCAATCTGCTCCTATAACCTGGAAGTAGTTGCTGAAAATGTCCACTAGCCCTTTTATCCCACCAGGGAAGTATCTTGATGTCCCCTTCAAGGTATATGTGTATAGGCTTTGTCCATCTACAAAGATGGTGTTGGGACTTGCCCCCTTGTTAGTTTACATAAGGTCCTACAGTAGTGTTTTCCACACATCAATGCTACCGAGCGTCTCCAACCATTCAATGCTCGCAATCCTAGGAAGGCTGCTTACCTCTCAATGATGTTGCGAAGCAGATGCATTTCTTCTTCCGTCCACATCCCCTTTAACAACCAAGTCGACTGGGTGTGAACACTACCTTACTTCAACACATTGAAGAACCATTGCAAATCCGCAGGCATATAATTAAGTGGAACTCCTGTGGTGAGGTTGACATTGCCATTGCCGAGCTAGTAGTTTCAACATGGACAGGAACGAAAGCGCAACATGCCTCAGCCTCCTAATCAGCTTATCCTATATAAGAGCTCTCAATGTTACAATTGCTATCAGCAAGCCCAAGTATTTCAACCTCTGTTTAGGTATGAGATTCGACTTCACTCAGAATTACTGGTATCCACAAACCGCAGGAAAATGAAAAAATTCAATCTCGATCTTGATACAAGTGCCTTCAAGAAAACCAAGATCAACCAAATATTGAGATACTATAGCAGATGTATCCCTTGAGATTGGGCCAAAGTTGCTTCAAATATGATATGTGTGTGGACACCTGTGGAGCTGTACCAATTTCAAAGCACAGAGTCTTGAACTAGTACACGATCCATAGAGGGAAAAGTCGAGGTACTTTTGAGAGAGCTGCTGAACAGTAATTTGAAAGTATACCTCTTCTATAACTACTCAAAGGATGAAGTGTGTCTCTGATAAATAAAAGAAAAAATACAGACCTCACTGTTTCCATCCTGAAGTTTTTTAACATCTTCTAGCTAAACGTCTTAATAGGTTTGCTGAAGGTAATCATCTACTCCCTAGTTTACAATTTGGTTTTCGTAAAGGCCTTGGAGCATGTGATGCCCTTCTTACAATCTCCAATGCTGTAGAGATATCCCTTGATTGTGGTCAGGAAGTTCGTATGATTGGCCTTGATTTTAGTGCTGCCTTTAACCGTGTTAATCATGAGGCCCTTGTTTTCAAACTCAAACAGTTGTGAGTGGGTGGGTCGTTTCTTAGCATCATTATTGATTATTTAAGTAATAGATCTCAAAGAGGAGTTGTTGATGGGCACCATAGTGAGTATAGGAATGTGATATCCGGTGTGCCACAGGGAAGTGTTCTTGGTCCATTACTTTTCATACTATATACACATGACATGTAGTTTGGCCTAGAAAACAAGCTTGTTGCATATGCAGATGATGCTACTCACTTTGCATCAACTCCATCCCCAGAATGTAGATCTGGGGTTGGTGAATCCCTTAATAGAGATTTAGCTAAAATTAGTGCATGGTGAAAATTATGGGGTATAAAGTTGAATCCTAACAAAACTCAAAGTAAGTAGGTCAAGGAAAGTGGCTCCTCAACATCTGGATCTCAGTATTGATAATGTTTCTTTAAATTTGTATTACACTTTTAAAATTTTAGGTGTGATTCCCGACAGCAAATTTACTTTTGAGAAACACATTAGGTCTGTGTCTTCTTCAATTGCACAAAATATTGGCTTATTGAGAAAGTCTTACAATATTTTCGGTGATCAATCTATTCTGAAGAAGTGTTTTAATTCTTTCATTCTACCTTGTTTTGAGTATTGCTCTCCTGTCTGGTGTTCAGCTGCTGATTCTCATCTTAATTTGTTGGACAGAAACTTACTGTCTACTGAATTTCTTATTCCTCATCTAGCTATTAATCTTTGGCACCGTCGTTCAATTAGTTCATTATGCATGTTGCATAAGATTTTTCATAACTCTGACCATCCTTTACATTCAGATCTCCCTGGACAATTCTATCCTGTTCGTAATACTAGGCAGGCAGTTAATTCTAATAGGCAGGCCTTCTCCATCATGAGGCTCAATACTACACAGTATTCTAGAAGTTTTATTCAAACTGTTACCAAATTGTGGAATCATCTTCCTAATCGGGTAGTTGAATCAGTAGAACTTCAAAAGTTCAAAGTTGGAGCATATGTTTTTATGTTGACCAGGCTGACATGAGTCTTTTTATAGTTTATATATGATATATCTGTTTTTGACGACGTTAATAGTTTATATAGGACATATCTGTTTTCCCGCTGTTACTGTTTTTAGAATGAGCCAAGTATGTAATCGGGAGCTTATGAAGCCCCAAGCAAGTCAACTACAATGGGAGAATTCCCAGCAAGAGTCTCAGTTTTAACAGAAGCACCAGGTGCTAGTCATACTGGTGCACTGGGAAGAAAGAGCACGACAGTACCATGCCTTAAAAATCACTCTGCCAAAATACTTTAAGCCTACCAAAACGCACATACACATGAGTAAGGCATCAAAATGTGACATTTCATCTAACCAGTCTAAGAGCTCAACAAAAGTTGAAGTCAAGTCATTCTGTGACCTGGAAGGATGGAAAGTGGCGATTAGTGCAGCTACTCCAACTTTACAACAAAATTTTGCAGGGCTATACACTTCTGTCTTGGTCACACTGGGGCAGCAGTGACCACTGGAGTAACCTGGGATCATTGTAAAACCAGAGTCTGGGCAACATCGTCTGTCCCAGGGGGCTGTGGCACTGGGACCTGAACCCTTGGTCCCAGCCATTGCAAAAGGTCCAAATACCAGCTTCCAGAATAGCACTTATGTTGGGCAACAATGGCCTTGACAACGGCGGAGTCCCCGGGGGATAACCCCGGCAATTTACCTGCCATGCCTGTTGCTACGAATTAACTTAACCATCTTCTAGTACTAAGGGTATAATCACCGCACTCCATGACACCGAGTGAACCACCACGACCTTCAAAATTACGTTACCAGGAACACTTGCGACACAAGTAAGCAAAAAGGGGTACCAGAGAGAAGTAGCCTAAGCTAACAAATCTCTCACATAATGGAAGACATACCTGGAAGACCCAAGTAAGCCGTAATTTCCTCGGTCAATTCATTAACAGCAGACTGCCGGACAGCCAAGGTCAAGGAGTTTCAACCTCTGAAGGCACGACAATAATTAGAGGTTACCCTCGTATGCGAACTTGAAACTCACTGACATAGATCCGAACACTCCGAACCTCTGCAACATACTCGCAAGACCAATCAAGGAGTGTATGCACAAGGGCGACAGAGGTATCCATTACCAAAAGCAGACAGAAGTAGAAAAAGAATCCACCGGAGTTTTCTAATGCATTTCCCACAGCTCCATAGAATACTGTGCTCTCTTCCTCATATCAGGGCAAATGCCCATTACTCCACCATAGAAAATGCCCATCACTGTACCAGAGAAAATGACCTACACTCAGCACAAGGGGATTCCTGCAAAAAGTCATGCGCACAAACAGAAAGAATGTGTATCTACAGCTGGTTAGACAAACCAGCTGCCTATTCCACACTTCCCCCAGCAATAAGGTTCTTGCTTCCATTCCACAATCAACAACCCTCATTTACTTCCTGAAAATGATTAACAAAATGGATAAATTTGACAGAAGCTATCTGTACATCCGTATACAGTAGCAGCCAAATTAAAGAGGCTCACTGACTGGAGACAGGGGAGCTCTCTTCAACCAGCACCCTCACCAGCTGGATAACATCTTGTTCTCATTATTTAACAACAGATTCTAGCATCTGCTGAAGTAATCTCCATAATCAAATAATGAAGGTTTGTATGTCACTTAGAAACATAATAGTAGTAGTAGTAGTAGTAGTAGTAGTAGTAGTAGTAGTAGTAGTAGTAGTAGTAGTAGTAGTAGTAAAACCCAACAATACTAATAATAATAATAATAATAATAATAATAATAATAATAATAATAAAATTTAATAACCTTCTGGAAGCTGAAGATGCTGCAGTTCCTGCTGTATCAAGATGATTGTTTTGAACTCCTCTCTTCAGTTCTTTCTTGGTTTTCTTCTTATTATTTCCATTTTGTGACAAGTTTGTTTTACCAATAAGGGAGCTGAATAAAAATGTTTAACACAATTAAAAACAAAAATATGGTGGTAGGATATAATAATATCAACATGTAATGCTTACATTAATAAAAAAAAAAGTAATATTGACAATAAAAAATAAAACCATAAAGCTAAAACAAGAATGAAAATTAAAACCACACTATAAACAGTAAATCAATATGATAATTATTGTAACAGTAGTAGTAGTAGTAGTAGTAGTAGTAAAATGTAGTTTTAATCGAATATATATCATGCGTTTCTCATGCTTTTAGATTTTGTTTTCATGTGAAGTGAGATTAATGATGAAATACTTGCACTGACAGAAAACTCAATCTACAAAGTAAAGCCATGAATATACACCTTTCTAAGGTAGTTTTGTATGGGTCATCAGAGTAAATGGTAATCCACTTAACATATCTACATGAAAAATTTTCTTGTATTTATAAAATGACAAATTTGCAGATAATTTTAATTTGCCTAATTATACAAACCTGAGTCTTTTACATAGGATATATTATCAGCGAAGCTGAAGTCCATAGTAGTCATACTTTTATAACAAGGTGTTAACAGGTGGCTGGTAGTTCCTGGCTGGAGCATGGAAGCCCCATCCCTCTAATTTGAGCTGCACATGGCCAGACACTGATTTAATTTATAACTATTGTGAACAGGTCAATAGTCGGAGAATTCCCATAAGGCAGGATCCTGTTTGATATACAAGTGTGCAAAGACCATTCTGGCAAAGCGATCTGCATTTACCTGCTTAGCTTGTGTGCCACAATAATTTTCTTTGCCTGGAATAAAGCAAGATGTCATAAGTTCAGTTGAATACAGCCTACTCGTTAATTTCTTTTATCTGGAAAACCTGCTGAAAAACTGTAACACCTCCATTGTTTATTTATTACACATTGGTTATATATTCCACTCCGGTGGTGTTGTCACTCATCAGTGCCAAAGAGTGCTTGGTCAGAGGACAAGAATGGAGAATCACTCCATGCTCTAATAGACTGATATGGCATCAACGCTATTGATCGGTCCATTGTCTTGATGCTAAGTGTTGCAGGTGGTGGGCTTCCTTCGCCACGGCCATGAGTAACAGAAGGGAAGAACCAGATAAAAGGTTAGTCTAACCCATCAGCATTCTGTGTCGAGCCTGGAATCCTTCCCTATTAGATCTAATGATAGAGGACGATGACTAAACGAGATTTCCTGAATACTTGCCCCGGCCTAACAGGTCTACGACCGTCCTGAGGCTTCCAGACGTCTTCTCTACAAGAGAAAGAAGAAGCCTGGGGAGTTAACACTTTCCCTGTGTTCAGAAACAGTCCTTGGACTGAACTGAAGAAGCCTTAGTGCCTTTGAGTGTATCTTTATTCTCTATAACATGTATATCAGGGAATAACTGGGAGAGAGCAACAAGTTCCTAAGTTCAAGAGCTGATTATTGAGGGAGCTTGCATGCAAAAATGTAGGAGCACATCAGTATGTGATAGCTCTAGGGAGGTTGCATGCAAAAAGGTAGGAGTGCATCAGTATGTAATAGCTCTAGGTTAGTTGCATGAATATAATAAAATAGGGGAACACAAGTAGATAACTGCTCGAGATATACCCCACACCAATAAGGCCAAAAAATTTACACTAAGCGCTAATGCACATGCTCCCATAGGAGAACGCACTAGCAGGCAGTTGAGAGGGTTTGTGATTGACTGTGAGCAGGCAAGATGTACAATTAATCATGAATGAGCGAAAAGATGTCCAAGCAATCCTGAGAGGGCGAAAAGATGTGCTATTGGGAGAATATGGGGAGATATCCGATCTATTGAGGGCAGACATTGATTGCGATCTGACCAGTAAGGGTTGTGGCTTACAATTATGCACATATGTAATGGCACTCTCTTCAGAGCGTGTTAACACCTGGTAGTACGTCCATTATCCCTTTAATTAAAGGGCAAACTTTAAGAATATGATCACTACCCAATCAACGATCATGATCACAAACAGCTGAGAAGAAAGTAAAATAGCATGAAATCTCACTGTCTCTTTCTTTGTCCTCTCTGAAGAACTGGGTACCACCGACTCTCCCATGATGAGAGAAACAGAAGTGACTTATGAAAATCCTAATCTTCAAGGATTAATAATCCAAATGGGGAAATGGCTTTGGAACATATGATGCACTTCTCAAAATCTCCAATGTTGTACATAATCTCTTAATTGTGGCCTTCATTATAGTGCTACCTTTGATCATGTTAATCATGTGGCCCTTGTTTTCAAAATGAAAAAGTTGGAGGGGGTGCATCTTTTCTTAACATCATTACTGAATTTCTATGTAATAGGTAGCAAAGAGTTGTTGTTGAAGG
Source organism: Palaemon carinicauda (assembly GCF_036898095.1). NCBI lineage: Eukaryota > Metazoa > Arthropoda > Malacostraca > Decapoda > Palaemonidae > Palaemon > Palaemon carinicauda. The sequence goes on from NC_090736.1 coordinate 109,086,020, forward strand.
GCACCATAATGATTATAGGAATGTAATATCTTGGGTTCATCAAGGTAGTATTCTCAGCCTGTTAATTTTTATACTATATACACATGACATGTGGTTTGACCTGAAAAAAAAAAAACAAGCTAGTATTAAAATGCAGACGATGCTACTCTCCTTGCATCAATTCCATCTCCAGAATGTAGATCTGGGGTTCCTGACTTCAATAATAGATATCTAGCTAAAATTACAGTAATTCATAGTGCAAATTATAGGGCATGAAGTTTTATCCAAACAAAACTCAGTATGATTGTAAGTAGATTGAGGACAGTTGCTTCGCAACATCCAAATCTCAGCTTTGACTGTGCTTCTTTAACTCTGACTCTTTTAAAATTTTAGGTGTGATTCTCGACTACCAATTTCGTTTTGAGAAACACATTAGGTTAGTCTCTTCTTCAATTGCACAAAAAATAGCTTATTAATTAAGTCTTAAAAGTTTTTCGGTGATCGGTCTATTCTGAAGAAGTGTTTTAATTCTTACATTCTATCTTGTTTCGGGTAATGTTCTCCTGTCTGGTCTTCAGCTGCTGATTGAAATCGTAATTTGTTGGACAGGAACTAACTGTCAATTAAATTTCTTATTCCTGATCTAGATAATAATCTCTTGCACCATCGATCAATTAATTCATTGTGCATGTTGCACGAAATTTTTTATAATTCTGACCATGCTTTACACTCAGATCTTCCCGGCCAGTATCACCCTGCTCATAATACTAGGTGTGCAGTTGATTTAAGAGTCAGACCTTCTCCATCAAGAGACTCAATACGACACAGTATTCTAAAATTTTTATTACAGCTATGACAAACTTGTGGAATGATCTATTAAATAGGGTAGTTGAATCGGTAGAACATAAAAAGTTCCAACTTGCAGCAAATGTTTTTTTTTTCTTGAACAGGCTGATATTGTCTCTTTTTACAGATTTTTTTATATGAAAGATCAGTTTTAATGTTCTAACTATTCTTAAAATATTTCATTATTTTCATGTCACATTGCTAAAAATATTTTATTCTAATTTTTCATTACTTTTCATATAATTCATTTATTTCTTTATTTCCTTTCCTCACTGGGATATTTTCTCTGTTGGAGCCCTTGGCCTTATAGCATCCTGCGCTTCCAACTAAGGTTGTAATAATAATAATAATAATAATAATATTAATAATAGTAGTAGTAGTAAAGGAAGGGCAGCAGGCCCGTTCACTTCTGACCAACAGTGTACACAACGTCAGCTGACTGACTAACTATATGCCTGAGGCCAAGGGAAGAACAAGGATCACCCAGATTAATTGGGTCTTTTGGTCCCCATCAGATGATGATTTCAATCTACTGATGATCTCTCCTGTTTCCTTTCTAGGTCCTACTTGTCCAAGGAAGTTGTACGATCACAACTTTGTGTTTAGATATAGTGTCCTACGCTGTGGTGCAGCAGGTCTAATTCAATCCTCCGTTTATAGCAGGGAAGTAGAGAGGAACCAATATGGATGAGGAACTCGGACCTGGAGCTGCTGGAAGAGTAGACAGAACACGTGGAGAAAGAGGGGAAACAAGGAGGCTTGTCAACGCTTTGTCATCCAGAAAACCATATTTTGATAATGTTTTGAAGGTCTACAATACTAGAGATTTACTCCATCCTAAAGAGGAACGCAAGTCTAATACCAACTCGTTGTTGACCTTCGACAGAAGATCTTCCATTAGTTAAATATCTCCTTAATGATCTTAATGTATGGTGAGACTCTCATACAGAAGTTTCCCTATGCTATGAAACCGTCAAATGAAGGCTACATCCTTTGAAGTTGTATCCTGGCATACTTCATCAGTTTTACTCTGTCAACCTGGAGAGGTGGGTGCTTCAAATAAAGCAGCCTGATATCATCACTAGTTTGTGATAACCACTTGTATGCATATAATTTCACACACACTTAAAGGTTAACATATTTCTCCCCTTGGGGACTGCACTCTGGCTGGTGCAGGGTTGGGTAGAGATACATATATTTCACGCTACTCCCCTTTAGGGAAAGATCTGAAATGAGAATGACTGTTCCAACTACCCATCTAGAATCAGGTTTGGATCCCGTGTCCTGATCTCACTAAGAAAATTAAGGATTTATTCTGGCAATGACTAAAGAATCTTACTTTCTATGTGGTGGGAGCCCTCCTCGGAGAAGGAAAAGCTTATATGAAAACCTCCTATACTCCAATGTAACAGGGAACTCGGGATCTAAATTGAATTTAATCAGTTCTGAAAGTCTGAAAAATTTCCCTCCTAGGAACTCTTTGTCTAGGAAGGGAATCTGGGACATGAGATAGATATAAATTTGATCAGGGACAAATGATCATTGTTCCTGGAATAAAATTACTAAAAGTGATCTTGAACCGCGATGGATACGAGGACGAGGATCTCCTAAATTAGTAATCGAGCAACGAATGCCAAGCCTCCGGTACTCAGGGAGGTTCACTGGATATACCTACAGGTCATAATTATAAATGATGACTTGAGAACAACTGCATACAAGGGAGTGAGCTCTGGTTCTCACAAGCATAAGGTCTCTTATTAAAGAGAATTACAAATTATGCTCCAACCTGGACGTGCGAGCTGTAGTGACATGTCTTGGATCCTGTAGGAAACATCTGGGGGATGTGCGACTAGCATGGCGTGTCTTGTATACGTGCAAAGTATTGAATGTGTGTCAGAGTGACGTGAGAAGTATGGAAGCAAGAGGATATGAAGTGCGCGCCATAACTAACCCGTGTCAAACCCATAAAAAATTGTGAGGGCGAGGCTAGCATGTACTTGTGTTAAGTGAGGTATCACAACAGGCTCACGAGAAAATGGGTAGTCTAGTGGAGACAGGCGAGTTTATATAAGAGCACTTAGGTGTGCTCACGGCTATGCCTACGCCTGTGTTATAACCTATTGCTCCCTGATGATAGGGATCCTTGCGAAAAGAGCGCTTTCAATAACGGACAGCATGGCTTCCAGAGGAAGAGCATAGGAGGCCTGTTAACAGCATGTCACTTTTCTTGGCGAGTAGAGCACTAAGTAAAGAGCAATTGAATCCAAGGGACTGTGTAAAGCTCTGTAACATGTTAAGCGCAGCTGATCACAGAAAAAATCTGGCACACAGCAATTCTAATCTAGTTGGAAAATGTTGTGTGTGTAAAGCAGCCCATCTATATGTTAAAGATGATACAATAGTTTTAAAAAATGCACACTCAAGAGACCTATTGCTCGCAAGCTCGTGCATCAAAGAGAAGAATACTGTCTCCATTTGTAAAGGGGAGCTTTTACCTCCCGATATCGTCGTCATCTGAATTTAGGGTGATGTACAATCTGAAAATCTGTTTTAAGGGCGTTATCACAAGACAATGAAAATTATTCCCCTTTGGAATTAATAAGTACAAAAGATAAAAAAAAAAAATTTTAAATCCAAGTCTGCTTAACTGTAGATATCCCAATGGAAACAAACAATCACAAATATGCTGGAAGGAAAAAGAGAAAAGTAACAAAAAAAGCCAAGAAACTTCACTCGGTCGATGAACATCTGTTTTCGCTGCCGGCGGTGAACATGCCTGGGTGGGGAGGGGGGGGGGGGGTCTTCTCACCGCCGTTAACTACCAGTCATCTGTCTTTATGATAAAAATTTAACTGCTGTGTACTTCAGCTACTTTGATTTTCTATCCTATTGTGCATAAAGGATTAATGTACTAAATTACATATAAATTGCATTTGATAAATAATTGCGGCTTGGATGCCAACTCTGAGGGGAGAAATTTATTATTTCCTTTCAGGAATGTGGTAAATCTTGGTGTGTCTCAAATTGATCAGTGGGAAGGATTCAATATCATAAGTCATGAGCATTGTTAAGGAATTAGACCAAAAAGGGAGGCAGGCAGATATTACACAGGGAATCTAGATGAATACACATAATGAAATACTGTCAGTGAGTGCTCATAGGAATGTAGCCAAAATACAAAAAAAAAAAAAAGATAGGCAATACAAACGCACATGAAGTCTGGTAAAAAAAAAACACAGAGGTAGAGAAAATTTATACACCTAAATGACAGGCAAGAAGTGCACCAGAGAATATATGAGTAGTAACGACATAGGAAGATTTAAGTAAGGCACACTGTCTTCTGAATACATGCAGAAATTGAACTCAGGGATAAAGGCAAAAAGTATATAATGTTGTCGTAGTGAGAGAGAGAGAGAGAGAGAGAGAGAGAGAGAGAGAGAGAGAGAGAGAGAGAGAGAGAGAGAGAGAGAGAGAGAGAGAGAGAGAGAGAGCACAAACACAGGCAGAAAATACTGTGAAGACAGCAGCAAATATAGGATCATAGGAAAGATGACGAAAATGACTTAAATGAAGACAAACAACTCACAGGTATAGATACATGAAGTCTCGAAGGTGTACATAGAAAGTCACGGACTCAGTGCACATATGAAATATATACAGAATGCACCCAGAATGCAGGCAGAAGGAAAACTAAGCAAGACTGGTAATGTGATTATAGTGAAAGAGAATACACACATGAAGACAGGCAATACACCCTCATAGAGAAAGGTGTAAAAAAAAAATGTAGGACGACATATAAAAAAAAAAGAACAATGTTGTAACTGACCACAGATATCACACAGCAGATGCCACAAGAACCATATTGGCCAATGGTAGTGCATACGTAAAGACCGCAGCCATCTTCCCTTAAGCCCCCCTGACACTTGCACGCATTTCTGGCACGCACTGGGAGGTTCCCGCACTGTTCACGACACGTTCAAGCATAGTTCACGACAAGTTCACGCCACGTTCACTCATCTTTCCGCATCTTTCTGCATCATTCTGCATCGATCACGCAAGTTCACGACTTGGCCAAATCATATATAAAGACGGGGCTTCCTACATTTTTATCAAAAGCGTATTCTTGTGCTAATCTTTGATTAATATCCCCTGTATTAATGTATGGGCTATCTTTATAGATATTTGTAACAATTATACTTCTATTTAGTATATATTTTATTTAATTATTATTATAGGTAATTAGCTGGTTTGAATAATTTTTAAGCTTTATAATTTACTGAAAAAATAATATTTTATGGCAGTTATATGCTGATAGATATTTGGAACCCACTTTATTATCTTAGAATTTAATTGAAAGATGACTATCCCATTCATTAGTTTTTTGAGCTATAAATCAATTATTCTCTCTCTCTCTCTCTCTCTCTCTCTCTCTCCTCTCTCTCTCTCTCTCTTCTCTCCTCTCTCTCTCTCTCTCTCTCTCTCCCCCAAGGGAATAAAAGAGTACAGGGGGTTAAAAGTTAGTGAAAAATCAAGTGCAAATTCCTTAGATTTGCGCCTAGGCCTATGTTAGTGTAAGTGAGAATAACAATTTTGCCGACAGACTTACTCAAAGGGTAAAGTTGTAGATTGTGTAGGAGAATAAAGGAAAAGTTTTTAATATATTATAAAAGAGCGGAATAGATGAATTTGAAATGTATTTATTTAATGGTGTATCTGTAGTAGGCCTATAGTGTCTATATCTCTGTATTTGAATGGTCTCTTTATGTAACCTATTATGTTTTGTGCTTTCTTTTCAGCTTTTATGCTCCGTTTGGTGAACTTCAAATCCTTGCTGATAATAATACCAAGAGAGAGAGAGAGAGAGAGAGAGAGAGAGAGAGAGAGAGAGAGAGAGAGAGAGAGAGAGAG
>NC_090736.1:109096752-109101752 GCF_036898095.1 Palaemon carinicauda
GGCTCATAGGGCAGACCCTTCAGGGAATGTAAGACACGTCTCATGGTGATGGTCTAATCTCAACTGGGGGGCAAGATCACTCAAAACCCTGAATCAACCAAGGTTTTGTCTTCTGAGGCAGAGAGGTCAACCCCTTCTCAGTCTACAGATGAGGCTCAAGCCTGAGCGATAGCCCTTAATCGCCGAGACTGAGAGGAGCTTTTCCTCCCTGAGGTACAAAAGGAAGTCTGGGCACTACATTTTCCTTCCTTTAGAGAACCCAATTGCTCCACATGGTCGCTGTTGTAGCGGTTAAGAAGTCCATTGTCTTGGCCCCAGCAATTAGGACTTCTTGTAGGGACTGCCTGGAGACTTGGTTTGACAAGTCCTCGTGGCTTGCGAGGTAGCCGACTGTACCAGACCACGTGTTAAGCCATAAGGGACATTACAGTCGCTTTCATTGCCGAGGCTTCTGTGACTGAGAATAGCCTGGAAGATTAGTGTCTCTTCGAGGATTAGCCCGGTGTGAGCCTCGCTGTGAGGGGTTCCAAGATCAGAGGAGAAGGGGTTGACATCTCTGATCTCGGCGAACAGCCAGGTTTAAAGGTCCCTCAAGAATGGCAGAGGCAAGGGACAATGCCCTAAAGACTGACCATATATTATATGGTTAACGACCAAGCCTCCTCTCCATTCAAGCTAGAACCAGGGAGGGCCAGGCAGTGGCTGCTGATGACTCAGCAGATAGAACTATAGGCTCCCTCAAACCCCCCAACCTTGGCTCACAAGGATGGTAAGGTTGCAGGCACTAACGGCACTAACAAGTCTGAGCAGGACTCGAACACTAAACTGTCAAACACCAGTCAGAGACATTACCAATCAGGCCAGAGCCAGAAGATCAATTCTGGTCTTAGGGTTTGGGGTGGACGACATAGCCTGTCTAATGCTGGAGCGTCAAGAGGTCGAGGAGACCGATGCAAATCGCCGAGGCACGAGATATTACACATAGTTCTTAGAGTCCTTAAAAAGGAGGATTCTAAGTTCCTTGACGGCAGCTCTCCCGAGGAATCCTCATGCTGCGCTAATTCCTCGCATGTTATTACAGGTAAAGTGAAGACGCGAGTAGCAGACAAACCTTATGTCTTACCCCTCGCATCCTTCTTATCGAAAGGGGAAGAACGGTAGAAGTCGGAGTGTCTGGAGGAAATGGCGAAGACCGTTGATGAGAGTCGGAAGACTCTCTGTCATAAGAGTAAAATTCTTGACGATAGTCGCAGGCATAGCGCTAATTGCGTGCGTGCGTGGACACTCTATGCTAATTGTTACGAGAGACCAACAACTCAGCGTAACTGAAACTCTAAGGTTCCAAGTCGTGTGAACTCAAAAAGTCCAGCGCGACAGAGGTCCGAAGGACTCCTAAGGTCATGAGAACTGGTAGGATCAACATGAAGAGAGTTCAAAGGCTCCCGATCACTCCCACCAAAAGGGTGATCGTCACGAGACCCCGAGGGGTCAACATGAGGAGAACCAGTAAGTTCAAAAAGACGTCTCCTTACAGCACAAGGGGAGAACGTCAGGGATGAAGATAACTCCTCTGCAGGGTAGATTTGTTCTTCCGAAGGAGAACATCGCTTAAGACAAGGCTCTCGCTCCGCACCTGGAGGAGAGCCAAAAGCATAAGGGGCAGGAGCGTGGATCAGCAAACTCCTACAAGTTTTCTCTCGTGAATGGGAGGAAGGTTCTCCCGAAGGAGATCGCCTAAAACAAGCTTCTCCCTGCTCTATGGGGAAAAGAGTAGGCGTAATAACCTCTCTCTCGCAAACGAGGGAGAAGTCCTTCCGAAGAAGGATATTGCCTAAGGCAAGATTTCTCCCCGCTCAATGGGAAAAAGTGTAGGCGTAATAATTTCTCTCTCGCGAATGAGGGAGAAGTCCTGCCGAAGGAGGACATCACCTAAGACAAGCTTTCTCCCACTTCTATGGGAAAAAAAGCATAGGTGTAATAATCTCTCTCGCGAACGAGAGAGAAGTTCTCCCGAAGGAGGACATCGCCTAAGACAAGTTTTCTCCCAGTTCTACGGGAAAAACGTAGGCGTAATAATCTCCCTTTCATGAACGAGAGAGAAGTCCTATCGAAGGAGTACATTGCCTAAGACAAGTTTTTTCTCAGTTTTATGGAAAAAACGTAGGAGTAATAATCTCCCTCTCTCGAACCAGAGAGAAGTCCTCCCGAAGGAGGACATCGTCTATGAGAAGCTTTCTCCCAGTTCTATGGGAAAAAGGGAAAAAAGCATTGGCGTAATAATCTCTCTCTCGCGAAAGAGAGAGAAGTTCTCCCGAAGGAGGACATCGCCTAAGACAAGTTTTCTCTCAATTTTAAGGAAAAAACGTAGGCATAATAATCTCCTCATAAATGAGAGAGATTAGTCCTCCCGAAGGAGGACATCGCCTGAGCCATGCTTTCTCCCAGCTCTTATGGGAAAAAAGTGTAGGCGTAATAATCTCTCTCGCGAACGAGGGAGAAGTTCCCCTCGAAGGAGGAACAAGCCTTAGACTTGCTTTTTCCCCAGCTCAAGGGGAGAAAGCACAGTCTTCGGGGACTAGATAGCAGAGGTAAAACTTGTCGAGCTGTTCGCAACTCTTCATGAAGGAGGGAAGGTTGCTGAATGGCTGAATTGCGGAAGCTCTCCCTCGGAAGGGGTGTGGTTCTCTCACGCAGCCCAATTTCGAGGTAGGTTATCACTCCCTCGTTAAGGGGAGGTTCTCTAACCCCTTGAGGAGAACCTCCTGGCAGCAATCTATGTTTCCCATCAACAAGTTGATTAAGTTGCAGGTTGATAATGAGTGCTACCTCGTAACATGGGCAGCTCATGAGCTGCCACATGAAGCGCAGGATAACGAACAGAGCAGCCGAAGCCACCAGCATTGTGTTCTACATCGCTGCTATCTGGGTGTTTTCTTTTAGCCTCTCTAACACGTTTCCCCTCTTCCTTCTGCTCTCAACCGAAGAGAAGAAGGGCCGTACTCCTGAATCTTCTTTCGAGGTTTCCAAGAAACTCGTAATACTTAACTCATTAGGGAGCAAAGGAACTGGGGAGGTTGTCGTATCTGAAACACGAGAGCGAGGGATTGACCCCGCGAATGTATGACCGGAGATTTGCGTGTGTAGCGCTAATTGCGTGCGAACACCTTGTGTGACGGGAGTCTGAAGACTCTGCCATAAGAGTAAAACTCTTGATGGTCATGGGCGCAGTGTTGGTTGAGCGTACGCAAACACTCCGCGCGACAAGAGTCCGAAGACTCTCTGTCATAAGAGTAAAACACTTGGTGAATTGTTTCACGAGAACCAGACAGTTCAGCGTGATTGTGTGTGCCCCTAGAGGTTGTGTTGCGAGAGCCCGAAGGGCCAGAGCAACGGGAAACAGAAGTTTCCCTTTTCATGAGACACCGAAGTATCAGCGTGACTAAATGCACAAGAGCTCGAGGTTTCAGCACTTTGAGTTGTGAGAAAACGAAGGGATATCACACCGAGAAACTGAAGTTTCCTTCACGAGACCCCAAAGGGTTAGAGTTCAAGAAGTCGAAGGCGAGAGCGATCTTCTCTGAAGATAAAGAGTGAAAGAGAGGAGAAGCGCTCTTTCTGACTTTTCTAGAGCGAATGGAGACCCTCAAACTATTATGCGAAGAAGAGGGTTCGAGGTCAGGACGTACTTTGCCCTTGGCCGCGCTCCTGGCTTTTTAGATGATCCCTCCCAAGAGAAAGACGACAGTGAGGCAGAACAATGACGAGAGGGAGGGCTCTTCTTAGGTTTGTGCCAAGAGCGCTTATAGTCTCGAAGAGAGACAGAAGGCGAGGAAGAGCGAGACCGATGTCTCTTCCTGTATCGCCTGTCTATTCAGCGAGAACATCTAGTTGAAGGCGTGCTAGCTCCCCTTTTTCTCTTCTCTCTCCCTCCTGACCTCCGAAGAGGGCGATGACGAGGAGGAAGCGCTCTTCTTATGTTTGTGACAAGAGCGCTAATACTCTTGTGGCGAGACAACTCCTGAAGAGATCTAAGGCGAGGAAGAGCGAGAACGATGATGTCACTTCCTATATCACTTCCTCTTCTCTCTCTCCCTCCTAGCCTCCGAAGAGGGCGAGGACCATGAAGAGGAGGAGGAGGAGGAGGAGGAGAGGGGGTGGTACTGCAATGTTTGCGCTTGCGATGTTGTAATTTGTAGATGCACAACGGAATGCGAAGTAGGTGCGACAGGAGCTGAAGTTACTATAACCACTAAAACTTCTGTGGGCGCCGACTGAGTTGATGGGAGGTAGGCGAGGTCTAGAACTCCCGAGGGTTCCAAAATAGAAGGGACTTGAGGCACTACCTTGCCCGCGAGAAACTGGTTCCAAACTTCCTCCGAAGGGGAATCAGGAAGTCCAAGGGCAGGCCATACTGCTCGAACATGATCTGGAATGGAAGCAGTAACAGAGTCATTCCCGGTGGCGGAAAGTATTGCCCCACTGGGGGGAGGCAACGTGATTCGCTTGACCAAGAGGAATGGGGGTTAAATCAATAGTGCCGCTCTTCCTAGACTTCCCCCCAGAGGAGGGAGGCAGGCAAGGAATAGAGGAAGAGTCTGAAGGGAGAGATCGTGAGGCAGAAGAAGAGGTCCGAGACTACTGTATTTACCTTCGACGGTGATCCTTGTGGTGAGGAGTCCTTCTAGGAGTTCCTATTCTACCTCTCTCGAACTTCTCCCACCGAGAGGGCGACCACTTCTACATACTTAGCAGGGGAGCTTTCAGAACACCTATAACCTCTGTACCCAGGGAATAGGGAAAGAGGATCCACCCCCAGCGGTGACATAAAGGTGCCTGGAACACTTCCTCCTAATAGAGGACATCACATCTAACAAAGAAAAAGAAAAAGGATTAATCAAAAAACCAAAAAAGAAAGGCTAGTCTGCCAGTCAAATAAAAGCAGAAGCAGGAGCAGCAGTGTTACCACTGTGACGACTAGAATTCGATTGAAGATAAACAGC